>NC_060957.1:7242661-7265161 GCF_910589235.1 Vespa crabro
CTCGCGTTAACGACGCGTCCTGTCGTCGTACATTTCTATGTACATTTGTACGTATGTATATATGTATATATGTATGTGTATATATATATATATATATATATATATATATATGCGTACGTTCTCCTTGAGTACCTTAGCGTAGAAAAATCAAATCGATTTTTTCGACGAACTTTTTTAGACGCCACGATTCTCGCATCGGCGAACACGAAAGAAAAGCGAGAAAGGAAAGGGTCGAGATTTGG
Source organism: Vespa crabro (assembly GCF_910589235.1). Lineage (NCBI taxonomy): Eukaryota > Metazoa > Arthropoda > Insecta > Hymenoptera > Vespidae > Vespa > Vespa crabro. The sequence goes on from NC_060957.1 coordinate 7,242,904, forward strand.
CATAGGGGAAAGAGGGGCAACGAACGTTTATGCATATGAGGGAGTGAGAGAAAAAGGGAGGAAAAGAGAGAGAGAGAGAGAGAGACAGAGAGAGAGATAGATAGATAGATAGATAGATAGATAGATAGAGAGAGAGAGAGAGAGAGAGAGAGAGAGAGAGAGAGAAAGGAACTTTAACGATCGGTCTCAAGCTCGTCGGCGTCGAATGGCAAGGCGAGGCACATTATCATCGTAATAGTATGAATTTGTATATCGCCTCAATACGATCATTTCATTATTACATTCTCTCTTTTTCCTTCTTTGTCTTTTTCTTTTTCTTTTCCTTTTTTTTGTTTTTTCTTTGTTTTTTTCTTTTTTTTTTGGAGGCAAAAACGCAAAAAATATGCTTTGCGTAGAATCCTATTAAGAACTTTTTAATAGAGTTGACATTTATTATAGGATTCGTCTAGAAATATCCATGTTTCGCTAGTTTAAATTAACTAAGAATGGTCTTGAAATCTGACGGTATAAAAACTTTGTTCGATTTCTAAAAAGAAATAACGAAAAAGAATATAACTTGAAGAAAATCATACTGTTCGTAGAAGATAGAATGAAAAGTTGTTATAGATAGGTATATAAGTATGATACGTCGAGACGTAGATTTTTTATCGAGTACAAATAAAAATTTTTTATTTAATCCGATTAAGGTAAAAGAGGGAAGAGAATGAAAAGGAAAGAAAAGTGTATTCTCGCGCAGCTAAATCTTTCAATGTAGAGCGCCGCCTCTAGGTGTGGAGTTTATATGGATTGTTATCTTTTGATGTTGAACGGAAGAGGAACGATAAAAGTTTTTAAAAGACGCTCAAAGGATGCTTTTCGTGATTTTATTTGAGCAGCTGTTCAAGACCAAGAAAAGAACGATTAATATCTTCCTCGTTGAAATCCTCTCTTTTCATCTATTTATTACTTCTATTTTCTTCTTTCAACGGAACCAACATTAAACAGTTAGAGTCCTTTTCTCGAGGGATAGTTAAAACGTAGAGGATTAAAAATTATCCAGAAATTATTCTCGCGTAATAGAGAAATAAGTATCGGGAGGATCAAAATTTCAATGAGCACGACGATACAGGTGGTGGTACAACACGATGGTTGCGGAAAACGGATAGATAGAAAGGGAGAAATCGAAGAGATGAAGTTTCGCCTAGGGATCTCTTGGTTCTGAAATATTAGCCGAAACATCTCGCGATCCTAATGGCTAATCCCACCTACATATCTCTCCGTCTCTCTCCTTCTCAAATTCAAATGCCAAGCCATTCCGTAGTCAAGAATTAAATCTCAAGGCTGCTCAAACTCCGTGCAAATTGAGCGTCGATCGCCCCTGGCTGAGATGAATAATTTGCATCGGATCCGCAGGAGGAACCGATCCTAATTCGTGCGGTTTCATCTCCAACCTCGAGATTTCGTTCGGCTGTGTGCCGTGGCGAGTTTCAAAGTGCCGACGATCCGTGAAACGAAGCGAATCAAATAGAAAGATAGAAAGAGAAAGACAGATAGATAAAGAGAGAGAGAGAGAGGGAGAGAGAGAAGAAAGAAACTCAAGAGATTTCTTCGCGAAAAAAAAGACGCCATTTACGTTTTCATCGTTTCTATCATTTAGCCCGCAAAAATGGTTATAGTATTTGTCGAGTCATGAATATTGATCGACTATACTGTTACACTATATATATATATATACTAGCCAAATACACCTTGCCAACCCTTTTTCCGGAATATCGTCGGGATAAATCGGAACTGGACGCGTTGGGACTACGTAAAGGGGGATGCTAGGTAGTAGAGTATCGACTTTCCAAGGCACAAGCACTCCAACAATTTGTATTTTAAAGTGAATCCCAGACATATAAGTTGGTAACACAATTCCCTATCCTACTTTTATTATCTCGATCTTGATTTCGTTCGATGGTTTTCGTTAAAGAAAAGAGAGAGAAAGAGAATAACCGGTAGGTAACTCAGCTTAATCAGTCTTATACGGTGAACCTTTACGGTCGTAACGTTTAGAAGCCGTTCCTTAACATAACTTGGTAGGTCCCGTGGCTTACTCAGTTTTTCCGTAACATTAGCTGTTCGTTGTTAGCGATCGATGCTTTGAAATCCATGGGGTCAATATTTTCTCGTGAATAGGTCAGCTCTCTGATGCTTCTCTCTCTCTCTCTCTCTCTCTCTCTTTTTCTCTTTCTCTCTTTCACTCTATCAATCTATCTCTCTCTTCCTCTCTCGAGAAAAGCAAAGAGGAGAAAAAAGAACAGTAAGTTCGTTTGCAGGGTGTTCGCGTATCTAAGGGAAGAGGAGGGTGATGGAGGAAGAGAGAGGAAAACGCAATGCCGTAAATCCAGCAGGAGCAAACGACTTTCGCCTCGTAAAAGCGAAGGAATCCGCGGGACTCGAGTTCCTCTCGGATCGCTTTACCAACACTATTTCTCTCTCTCTCTCTTTCTCTCTCTTTTTCTCTCTTTCAGTTTAGTCGGGAAAGCCTCTCTCGCAGCGGTCCATCGACGAGACGATTTCTCTCTTCGTGTCTGCAACGTTCGTCCCTACGAAAGGGGAACATAAATTTGGCGAGTTTATATCACGAAGCCGCGAATCTCCATAACGTTCGCCATTCTGGTAAACGTTCCTACGCCTAATTTCTTTCACCCTCTCTTACATAGAAGAAGAAGAAGAAGAAGAAGAAGAAGAAGACGAAGAAGAAGATGAAGATGAAGAAAGAAGAGAAGGAAAAGTAACATGTGTTAGTTATCGACATAAAGTTTATAGTTACGTGTACATGTAGTAATGGCGAATCTACTAGCCGGTTTTCTTTAGCTATCGCAAACGATCGTATGCCGACGTAACGAAGCTGGAATAACACTTTCTCTCTCTCTCTCTTTCTCTCTGTCTCTTTCTCTCTCTGTTTTTCTTTGATGTCTAAGCACTTTTATCTTCTTTTACATTTGAGATGAGTCAGAAGAAAAATTAGCATTCCGTGATCGCGAGCATTGCGACTGGGTTTGTTTGGTGTCACGTAGGCGTGGCAGATTTTCGAAGGAATTATCCCAGTAGGAAGCGTGGATCGACGTTATTGGTTGTTGTTCTGTCACGAGGAACAATATGTTCGCCAGTACTTAAGAGTTACGTTCTAAGGAGAAAGCTTGGTCGCTGATGTGTCGAGGGAAGAAGTAATAAATGAAGAATAGAAGGAGGAGCTTACAATGCATTTTCTTTTTTCTTCTCTTTTAAAACAAGTCAGACGGAAGTCATGTATTTTCATGTTGTTTGCCGCTTGTATTACAGGTCGTTATTATTATTAGTATCATCATTATTATTACTATCGTCAGCGTCATCTCATCGGCAAAGTAGGTGGTACCATCAGATCAGCTTTGGCGTCTACGTTACATATCCTTGTGGCACTGATTAAAGCCATGGAATTATATTCGAGTGGGAAAAAAAGGAAGAGAGTCGATAGCTGGTTGGTTGTTGGTTGCGTTGCCGTTGTTGGCTGTCCATAATCCGCTAATCGTTCAATGATCTCAAGCACCGCCTTGTAAGGGCTTGTACTCACTCAGTTCTCGTGACTTCGGTTTTACTTTTCTTTCGAAATTGTTTTTTTTCTCTCTCTCTTCTTTCCTTACGTTCGTAGGAGCAAAATATAAATTTTACTTTGGATGTTATATTGCCAGAGCGCGATCGCTCTCGGCCACGTTCTCGCTGGCCTCGTATCGGTTAAGCCGTTGCCTGGAACAAATGGGATAGCCCAGGAAACAGCATAGAGGAGGGACCACACGTCATAAGATTTCCGTCGGTGAAACAAACAACCTTAGCTCGGCTAGCTTCGTGTTAAGGCACGAAGCGACCTTAAGCTTAGTCGCCTAATAATCATTCCTCTTCACCTCTCTACCCGCAGAAACGAGCAGACCACGACACGAAATAACGTTGGTAGAACTGTGAAGCAACCTTTGTCTTACGAAAGAGAAAAGACAAGAAGAAGAAGAAGAAGAAGAAGAAAGAGAAAGAGAGGGAGAGAGAGAGAAAGAGAGTAAGAATAAGAGATGGAAAAAATTCTATCTAGGGTGTGTCTTGGGAAGACTTGGAAATAATGGCCGATAACAGGCTAAAGAGCAGGACGTTACGTATTTTTCTATGTCATACGTATGTGGGTAACTTTGATACGTTTACTCGATAATCATTTAATGACCGTTTCTACCTACACTAATGTCAATCGTAAATATATCCAAGATATTCAAGATAATCATGAGTGTGACGATGTTTCGCGTAATTAGCTCTGTTTCTTTTTCTCAAGTCTATTGAAGAAAGAAAGGAAGAAATATTCTTACCGGATATGAAAGATTTCTTTTTTACATCATACATCAGGTTCTTGACATACATATGTGGGAGCATGAATTTTCTCATCATTGTAGTACAATGACGATGATATCCTTTTTAATAATTTCTATGAAGAAAAAAGAAATTCCTTCTTTTCTCATATTTCAAACAATTAAATCTATTTGCGGAGTTGCGGAGTTGTTCAATAATGTGACTCCCCTTTTTCAGATTTACCTATTTAATTTTCTTTTATTAACCATACAACAGTATGATTTCTAGAGTAAATATGAAGGGCTCTTTCAGAGAATAATTCTTTACGGGTAGATATTATTTTCGGAAGTAAATGGTGAAGGTATTCCATGAACCTTTAGCTGTACTATAATTTTCTCAACATGAAAGAGAGAAAAATACGTTTCATTCTACTTCAGGTTTTTCTTCTCATCGTTCTCATTCGATTCGCGAGGCATCCATTGTAAGCGAGCTTCCGACTGTTCCGATTAAAAGTGACGTGGAGAGATGCTGGAAATTTGAAAAAATTCTTCAGCTCTTTTACCAACGTAAAGAACGTTTTACTATAACGACAATGCATAGGTATGGCAAAGGATGTAGAAGAATATAGATGAATAAAGAGAGAGAGAGAGAGAGAGAGAGAGAGAGAGAGAGAGAGAGAAATAGGGGGATAGAAATTCGAAGGTTCTTTCAACTTTCGTCGAGAGTCCTGCATCTGTTGCTTCTTGGGTATTAATCATCGGATAATCCTTTTGATGTTGAGCCCCCGTTACGGTGTAATTCGTGAACGAAGGTCGTTTTGCTCCCTTCTTTTCCACGACTCACGAGCCGACCGGGAGATTATCGTCATGCGTGGATACGTTTCTCCTCTGACTCCCTCTCCCACTCTCCTGAAAATCAAAGAAATTACTTTCCGAGCTCCCTTCGAGCGAGAAACAATCAGGGGATTAACGCGTACGAGCGTCGTTTACGGTTTATGACCGCGGTGATCATAACTGCCATATAAAAGGATTATTTAATTCGACGCACATGTTACCGGGCGATATTAACCTGGATTTTCAAATTCCATCAACGTTCGAGCTCACAATCGAATTAAATCTTTGTTTCCCGTAATTCCGTTTAACGGAAATACTTTAGCTATAAAGAAAGAGAGAGAGAGAGAGAGAGAGAGAGAGAGAGAGAGAGAGGGAGAGAGAAAGAAAGAGAAATATTTCGCGGTTGAATAGGCTATTAGAATCATTGAGTTGCAATACATGTATGTAGCCTTGTTAAAACAATAAGCGAAGAACATATTCTCAGTCTTAAGCGTTGTCTTAATCAGCGAATACGCGTCATGAGCAAGCGTCTGAAGGTGATATTTGTTCGCTGGCGAGGGAATTCGAGGGTGAGAGAAAGAGAGAGAGAGAGAGAGAGAGAGAGAGAGAGAGAGAGAGAGAGAGAGAGAGAGAGAAACTCGCATGCGGTGCTATGTGTATCTCAGGTGTCTGACAGAATTCCTCAAGTAAATATAGGAACTCGACTGGATGTATGCGACACTAACGAGCCGCCAAACTTTGTAGTTTGCTCTTCACAAAGGTGCGCCAAACTGATCGTATAGAATCCCAGAAGAAAGAGAGAGAGAGAGAGAGAGAGAGAGAAAAGAGAAATAGAGGACAAGGATCAACGAGAGACAGAAAATTTTTTCGGTGGAAGAACTTTATCTTTCTTTCCTTTTTTTTTTATTTTTTATTTTCTTTTCTCTGTTTTTCTCACCACGATCGTTAAAAGTGTAGAAGAATGGATGCTTTGTATATCTTTAGGAATCACGTGCAAAAAAGAATTAGGTTCGATCGTAGAAGGAAAGTTGCACCCCCGTCGTTGACCTATCGGGACCGCAATTAGAGACCAATTAACGGGCACCTGTGCGGACTTACCGATCGTCCTCTAATTACTCGCCACTGTTGTGTTTCGTACGAAGGGAGTTACTTGGTTCTCGGTTGAAGTCACGCCGGTAATTACGCTACTAGCTAGCTAGCTAGGAAGCTACCTACCTACCTACCTACCTACCTACCTACCTACCTACCTACCTATCTACCTATCTACCTACCTACTACGATAAGATGTACCTTCGAATAGTCGTGTGTTAGAAAACGACGAGTATAATTCAAAACGCTTCCTTGTAGTATGTAACTCCGTTTACCTAGCTTACCCGTGGCACTGCTCTAATCAAAGCACCGTTCTCTCGATATAATAGACTTTAACGAGGGAAAGCGTATATAGTTATACTTAAGAGAGAACCTTGTTTGTCATCGGATAGTTTTATACGACGATGATTATAATTTTTATCGTTCATATTAGTCGTTTCTATTTGAACGAGTTATTATGAAGAGAATAGAAAGATATCGAATCAACTGGGAAAACTTTCTCAGTATAGCAAAACGATGAGAACAGCGACGACGACGGCGACGACGTTGACGGCGACGTAGTAGATAAAAAGACAAGGGAAACTCTCGTAACTCGTAACAGTCCTCTTTTCCGCGATCGCCTTCTTACGGAAGGTGTGGGATTTTCACGAGAATGCCTTCACCACCAGCGTCCGGCTGGTCTAACCCGTGGAATTATTTAATTTTCATCCGACTTCCCGACTCCTCTGGCACGGTGGAACTTTTCGTCGGAATCGTTAGCATGAGTCGTAGACGGGACTCTCTGGATTCTCTGAAAACTGTATAAAACTCGTGTCGTTTCATGGAGTATAAGAGAGAGAGAGAGAGAGAAAGAGAGAAAGAGAGAAAGAGAGAGAGAGAGAGAGAGAGAGAGAGAGAGAGAGAAAGCGAATGACAGAGAAAGAAAAAGAGCAGAATGAGGGTGAGTTTTGTCGAGCTTGGAAAGAGAGAGAGAGAGAGGGAGACAGAGAGAGGCTTGGAACGAAGTAGAGAAGAACGAAGAAGAGAGAACACCTTTATAATGCGTCTACGGATAGGAAAAATGTGCTTCTGGGGGATGCTTCCTCGAGGAGTAGAGGGGGTTGGAAGTCGCTCTACCACAACGACGATGACGACGACGACGACGACGACGACGAGTTGATAATTGGACGCCTCGTTACTCCGAGTTATTTTATCTCTTTTTCTCTTCTTTCTCCTATCCCTTTCTTTTGCTTTTTTCTATTTCTTTTTTCTTATCTTCTTCTCCTTTTTCCTCTTACCTCACACGGATCATAGCTTCGAAATGTTAAACTTTAGTGTGCCTCTTTAAATCTTACTTGCATGACTATCTTATGATACATTGTTCTTCTTTACTTTTACTATTTTTGGCAGATAACTTTTTTAACAGAGAAATATATTTTTTATGAGATTTTCTTATTTTATATTGATGTTATATAAACTCGGTAGGAAGTTTATATACGAGACAAATGTTAAATTTATGTTTTCAGTCTTCCTAAATATTCGTCGATATTTATCGCTATGTTGGTATCGTATTCTTGTAATGACTAGATCAAAACGCAATGCGCGTAACACGCGTTAAGATGTCCGATTTCTCTCTCTCTCTCTCTCTCTCTCTGTCTCTTTCTTTCTCTCTCCCTTTCTCTCTCTCTCTTTTTCTCTTTCTCGTTCTCTCTTGGGAGCCATATTTTCGTAGGAGCTTCCTTACCTTTCGTAAAATCCGTTCTCAGAGTAGGTAGGACACCGAATAGAAGTTAGGTATACTATATCTAACGTCTTCTCTCGTATAAAATCGATGCCGCGACAGCGACGCCCTTCGTCTTGGTAATAACTCGAAAGGGAAGAGAAGAACGAACGTCCTTCTTCGATCCCTCCTAGCGAACACTGACAACCTGTCGAGTATCAACGATCCCAAAGCCCATTATCCTTGGACAGTCCAGCCACAAGGAGTATTCTCTCGTTTCTAGTTATCGATCGATATTTTCCACTAACGATTCCTCCTTTTCTTTCGTCCACCTTGTCCTCCCCCTTCACGTCTACCGTACTTCAAGCGGTCTCCATAACTTACTTGCCTTTCGTCTTAGCTAACCACGAAGTTCTACGGACTTTGGCACTTTGTCAGTTATTCTAACCGATCGGTTCCTCTGTTACACTTGAAACGTTCACTGGAACTGACCGATATACGAGGATATAAACGGACGGACGTATTTCGTTGCTCTTTCCCCTCATTAACGTTAAACGGCGAAACATATTCTGTTGAGAGAAGATACAGCAATAGTAGCAATAACAGTAGCAGACAGCTTACCAAATCTGAACGTACATCGTTGGTGGCAGGACAAGGAAATTTGACATCCTGTTCGCGGAATGGAGCACTGTCAGGATTTCCGGTTGGGAAAGAGAAATGTCTAGCTGTTTCTCCTAGATGTGCGCGTTCGCGCATACACAACGTGACCGGAAGTGAGAGATAGATAGATAGAGAGAGATAGAGAGAGAACGTTCGTGCCATCGTCAGCTTCACCAATTTCGGAGCAACCTCTTCGTCCTGCCATGTGTGACATGGTTCACGTTCATACGTGAACCTACGAAGTTGGAGGAGTTGTTGGCTGCTTCTGCTGTTACTGCTGGTACGAAGGTAGAGATGGTGGAAGTGGGCGATTTGCGACGTTGCTCGAAACTCATGGGCGTCTCGCCATGTACGGCGATCGTTGGACGACAACAACGACGACAACGACGACGACGACGAGAACGAAGAGTAGAACCATGAAAAGGACGACACGATGTCGCATCTTCTCTCGTGTAGGTACGTCCGGGCTATGAAATATCACAGGGTCAGGTCAGCTACGTGTCACCGCGAGAAGACTTGGACGCTTCTTAACAAGGCGAACTCAAGCCGCCCCTTGAATTCAAAGAGATGATTTCTCCACCCACTACTTCCACTCGTCTTCCTCTCTTTCCACAACGATGACGTGTACGATAGTAGATCGTTCCGGAAACGACAGATCTAGAGAGAAAGAGAACGTAGAAGGCGTTCAGAGCCCCTAATTGAGAAACTTGCCCGGATACTTTTCCATTTATCTCTCTATCTCTCTTTTTCGAGCAAAGACTGTCTGTCCTTTCCTTCGTCAACACACCATCCATCTATCTATCTATCTCATCTTGAAATAAATGACTATTCATGTTATCCGATCTTATTCTTCGTCTATTATCCAGTTTCCTTTTTCTTCTTAAATCTTCGTAAAGAAGACATATTCGTCAGGAGTTCCTTTGTATCATCGGCTCATCTTGAATAGTCGACGGTTCTTCTCGAAGAAATCGATATATACGAGGAAATGATTAGGTACAGCTAGGCGCCCCCGTGTGCCCCAGAGTACCGGATACTCGTACGACATTCCGGATCGTTAGGCACACTACGGAAGGTCGCGGGGACTCGATTCTTCCCACTCTAAAAATCTCGTTAGGTTCTCCATTGTGGTGCTCGACTTCGTTCGTTCTCCTCCTTCTTTTCCTCCTCCTTCTTTTCCTCTTCCTTCTTTCCTTTACGTCTTTGCTGATACCCTTCCCTCGTGACTTGAGGCGTTTAAAAGTTTCTGCCTCGATTGAAGCATGATGACGAAGAAATAGAATCGTAATTACACTTTCCCATCGTTCTTATTAAAATTGAAATTGATCTAACGTTTCGAACAAGAATTAATTAACATTTTGGAAATTGATTTTTCGAAAAAGCCGTACTGCGATCACAGCTCACATGATTTTCTGCTTCGTCGTTTCTATCAGGCCAATACGATCTATACACACGGGACATTCGTACCATACACGATTCTCACCGTTGTTGACCAACCGAACGAAATTTTCGAAATGCTATAAACGCTTTTGGACTCTCGAATCGAATACGCCGACGATGGTGACGATTCTAACGGTGATTTCGTGCCCCGAAAGCGTTCAAGCTTGCACGCGAGTAAACATTCGTAGAAATCGAATACGGTATCCGTTTCTCTACGAAATTGTAGCCAGTTTTCAACGATCAAAGCGTAAAGCCTTTCGGCAAGAAAATTATTTTTCCTGGCGACGCCTCGAACGTAAGATCGAATCCGTTTGCTATTTCCTATACGATCGACCGGTCTCAATAGCGAAAACGAATTCTCGAATAAAAAGAGAATTTCTGTTTGATAACTATAGCTACGTAATACGTACTCGTTGAAAAAAATCGTTCTTGAGAGTCTCTCTCCTTTCCTTCTTTCATTAGAAATCGAGAAAAAAGAGCAAAAAGAGAGACGAAAAATCTCGAGTAAAAATTAACGGATAGACTTCAATTATGATAGCCTTGTTGTCGATTAAAAGTGGTAATAATAGGTATTGTTCGTGTTTCTGTCGAGGAGAAATTACTTCGTGGGTTGCGCGAGTGGAACGGAAGTGCTTTTCAAGAGAACGACGACGACTACGACGATGACGGCGATGACGTTGGATTGAAATTCTGCTACTCTTTTTTTATTTTCTTTTTTCTTTTTTTATCCCCCGTAATGGAAGGAAATTACGAATTCATATTTGACTTTGACTTCGGTAAACTGGAGTACTAATGAAAAGCACTGGTTTAGAGTAACTAACTCGTTTTTATCTCTCTCTCTCTCTCTTTCTCTCTCCTTCTCTTTCTCTCTCTCTCTCTCTCTCTCTCTCTCCCTCTCTTACTCTTTTTACTTTTTTCTTGTATCACAAACGATTCAACGTTGGACACTCTATCGATATTTACGCGGTACATTACTGAACTAATGAATGAAAATTGGTTGAACTCTTTCAAGAGTGTGCCTTGTGAATCGTCGAGAAAGAGGAGAAAGAAAGACGTAGAACGGGCCCACGATTTCCGAACATGAAAGACGAGAAGTCCGGAAGATGAAGTAGGGATGAAGTACCTTTGATCTTTTTTCTTTCATTTTTCGGTCGGGAAAGTTGATGGAAATAATGATACTGCGATTTAAAGAGAAAGAGACCTCTTTTCTCATTCTATTTTCTTTCTTTTCTTCCGTCTCATTCGAACGTCCATAGGTCATTATGATTTGAATTTTATAAAAATCTCTTTCTCTCTTTTTTCTTTTTTTTCTTTCCTTCTTTCTCTCTTTCTCTCTCTTTGACGACACAGTAACAGGAGACTCTGGTGAGTATAACCGTCTTGTGAAACGATGTTGTATCGAGGCGTCGAAACGAGTCGATGTCGTAATATCGTAAGATGCGAAAAGTATGAGCCTTCTTCGTGGAATGTGATAAACGAAGGGAAGTCGCTTTGCATGAATAGCGGAATATCTACCGACTGATAACGTTTCGATAAATTAACATATAATTTCGAAAAAAGAAAGAAAAAAAGTGGATGTGGCAGAAATCGATGTAATTTCTATTAGTTTGAGAGAGAGAGAGAGAGAGAGAGAGAGAGAAAGACAGGCGTGTAATTTCTGAGAAATCGATATCGAAGTGAGCGGGTTATTATTCCGCGGAATTGCTGCGGATACACCGATAATTGGATACAAGACGGAGGCGTACGCGCAAACCAACAGTTTCTTCGACTATATCGCTACAAACGGCTGGGACCTCCTTGGAATCGGCAACGTGCAAGATGAGGAAAGAAAGATGAAAGGAGAAAGAAAATATTCGCGATTAAAGGTTCGCCGTGTGTGCGTTTGCACGTTCGGTAAATCCGTTCGTTGCATAAGACGACGGAGAGGCGAATCAGACATTTATTGTTCGATCGGGAAGATGGCATGCCTGTAATTGAAATAATGATTTATAAGCATCCTCATCGTGATACATCCTATTTCCCAGTAATGATTTTCTCTTTTTCTTTTCTCTCTCTCTCTCTCTCTCTCTCTCTCTCTCTCTTTCTTTCTTATACAATTCCCTTTTCTTATATTTTTTTTTCTTTTTTTTTTTTGTTAAAGATAACGGAGAATGATCGTGAAACTACGCAATCACATTAGAATAGAAAAGAGACAAATGGTTCGAATGATCGCGTAAACGTTACCATTCGGATCGTCGTTGAATCAGCAATATTATCGAGGGCTAGTTGCTAGTGAACGTGACTCGTGCGTCCATTAAACATGAACGAGTGGACGTTTATCGCCTCGAACAACGATTTATTATCGACGCTCTCAACAATACGTTTTTCTTTCACGCTCGACGAAGCGACGCGAACCATTTTCAATCGATCCTTCCTTCCTTCCTTCTTCCTTTCTTCCTTCCTTCATTCCTTCCTTCTTTCCTTCCTTGTCTTTCTTCTTCTTATTCTTCTCTTCCTCAGTGATGTTGCGTGGACCATCTTATCCGTTCTTCGTTAAGAGCACTCGTCGAGCCGTAACCGTCACATCGAATTCGCTGTCGTCGTTAATCCTCGTTCCACGATATTTATCCCGGCGGGTAATGCAAAGACGTGATTCGAGTCCGTCGTTCTTGAGACGAACGACGACAAACGTCAGTAGACGCACCTTCTTTTTCCTTTTCTTCTTCTTCTTCTTCTTCTTCTCCTTCTTCTTCTTCTTCTTCTTCTTCTCCTTCTTCTTCTTCTTCTTTTCCTACCTCTTTTTCTTCTTAAAATGTTTTTGGTACGTCAATTCGACACGGTCCAAGGGGTCTCTCATGATCGATTCGCCAAGTAGACAGACGAATTCACCTTTCCTTCGATCGAGAGTCCTCGATGTTCCAACGGGAAACGAAATTTTCTTCGAATGACAGTCGATGATAGGTTTACCCTCGAGAAAAAGAGAGAGAGAGAGAGAGAGAGAGAGAGAGAGAGAGAGAGAGGAAGAGAGAGAGAGAGAAGTCGTAATCAATTTCGATTGTCGACGGTTGAAGTTGACGATTAATTTTAATCTCCTAACATTCGAAGAATGTCAAGATAAATAAAAAATTTCATAATGAATTTATTACGACTAATCAATTATCAATTTAATATTCTCGTTCCTTTAACTTGATTTTTTCGATGACCTTTTTTCTTTTTTCATTTTCTTTTCTTTTTTTTTCTTTTCGTAAACAACTTCAAGCCAAAATTCCTTGGAAGGATTTTTGAAAAGTACTTTTAGAGTTAAAAACGTTATGAGAAAAACGAAGAAATGCTTGGAAGTTTCGACCGGCAGTAGAATCGACTTCGTTACGAAATCCATCACATTTAATTCCTTACCTTTCTTCGATTACCAAGCAACCAACTTCTCTCGCGCTATTTCCTTCGCGTCTCGGTCACGAGATCGCATTTCACGTCAAATAATAAGGAAGCGGATAGCTATCATTTTCTTTCTCTCTTTCTCTCTCTCTCTCTCTCTCTCTCTCTCTCTCTCTTTCTCTCTCTCATTCTTTCTTTCTTTCTTTTTTTTTGATCGACTCATTCGCCCGCTTTCGCGAAGGATCACGGACCCGCATAAATGTAAATCTCACAGGCTCGATAACGACATCGCGCCACTTTTTTCAAGCACGATCGTTGGCCGTTAATCCTTCCTCCTTCTTTTTTATTTTCAACCCTTCCTCCACCCCCCACCCCGTTTACTCAAGATTTTACCTCCATCGTTACTACACCGATAGATTTTATTTCGCGAGGAGAGGCTATAGTCGTAAGACTTCCATGTAATACGGTATAGTAGTGGTTGGAAGGAGAAAATGAGGAGAAAAGAAAGAGAGAGAGAGAGAGAGAGAGAGAGAGAAAGAAAGAGAGAAAGAGAAACGTAAGAGAAGCGAAAAGCACGAAACTCGCATTTCCCTAAGTATAACGTATGCTCTTAATCCCAGAATTTATGCGAGCGGAATTAACGCACGCTCGGCTCGGTTCGGCTCGATTCGCTCGCTCAGCTGTGGTATGCGAACGTCGACGACTCACCTTAAAGCACACTAACATTAAATGCACACAAGTAAATGGTCTCCACGTTCTATAAAACGTTCGTCGTCGCGTCGTCGCCGTCGTGGTCGTCGTTCTCGTCATCGTCCCAAGGCACGTTGTCAAGAGAAGAGAGGAGAAGAGAGGAGAAGAGAGGAGAGGAGAGAAAAGGAAATTCTCGAGAGCACAACCATGTAACCTACGTTCGTCTCTTTTGCATATACGTTAACTCTTACTCGCGAATCACCTTTCTTCTATTCCACGACATTTTCCCTCTTTCGTCTTTCCGCAGGACTTGTACCCAAGTGCATAAAACGGAAAACGCATGGACGCATTCAAGAACCTCCATCTTTTCGCGTTGCGTGACGATTTCTCCTCTTCTAGAAAAGAAAGCTGAAGGGCGCGTAGAAGGGCTCGTCGACGAGAGTTCCTCTTTCTCTTTCTTTCTCTCTCTCTCTCTCTCTCTTATTCTCTATTTCTTTCTTCTCTTACTTTCTTTTTTTCTCAGAGAATCTCATAAAGAGTGGAGACCTTTCGCGACAGAAATTCGCTTATTTGTTGGAGATTTCGTAAAAGGACCTTTCCTGTTGCCGACGATCCTCTCTGCCTCATCTGCTTCGTTTTTCCTTTCTCCCCCTTAGGATACACTTCGTTTTCCTGTTTTCGACTTTTTTTTCATCTCTCTCTTTCTCTTTCTCTCTGTCTCTCTTTCCTTTTCTATCATTCTTTTTTACGATCGTAAGACTTGGAAATATACGTTCGATTTACGTTCGCTATGCTCCAGGCAACTGCGAAAGAGCGGCGTCTCTTTGATCGTCAGATTATTACGTGGGAGTCGAAGAATGCGAAGTGAACGAAAGAGGGAGAACGATCGATTATTATTTTCGATAATAATCCCTTAATTTTCATTTCAACGCAACACGTAGTTTATAAGACACATTCGAATCGTCGGAAAAGAGAGTCAGAAAGAAAAATAGTGACCACTAGATCGAACTGACCAAATGGAATGGCTACTCGAGATAGAAAGGCATCTATCGTAGAAACTAGGAATAAAAAGTTCTTGATAAATGAGAGTACGTTGTTGCCATTGCTGGTATCGCTTCGGTTGGTCTCGATAAGTAACGAGTGAGGAGATCGTTCCAAATCCAATTGTACTATAATCGATCCTTTCCATCGGAATAAATAGTTCACTCTGGTCGCATGCAAGCCAAGGATTCTTCAGAATCCTTTTGACGATAATTGCACAATACTGCATATATACATATACATATACATACATACATATATATATATATATATATATATATATATATATGTAAGTATAAAAGTATGCATGTATGTATGTATGTGTGTATATATGTACGTATAAATCTATGTATTTTATAGGTATACGATACGATTGGTGTATTTATATAGGCACGACGGGACATACCTCCTAATGATCGCATATTTGCGCGAATATCTGCGCATATTCGCGTGTTCTTGCGATAGCAGCTGGGTACGAGTAAATAGGTAGGAGCAAAAGCCAATATTACGTAGGTACTACGTGTGCAAGATCTCGTAGACGTTTCGAGGTTCCTCGTTTTCCTCGAGGACTCCTGAAGTACGTTCGAACGAGAGGTTAAATGGTAGGTGGAGACAACGTGACAGGAATTCCTTGGAAAACCGGTCGCTCGCACGGCTATCGAATTAGTGTCGGAAATTGATGAAGTCTCGATAGTCGAAACGATTTACGTGTAGGTAACGCTAGCCGTATCCGATGAATCCGATACGCTACGATCCAATTCGATCTGTTTTCATTCGATTAATACATTGGACGAATGGACGATCTAGCTGATTCTTCTTTCCTTTTTATTCCTGACTCGTCTCTTTTCTTTTTTCCCTAGATCGTGCCTAGAGAAAAAGAGAAAGAGAGAAAAAAAAGAGATAGAGAGAGAGAGAGTGCTCGTCCTCGATTCGTTAATCACAAATTAAGTTAGCTCTTGCGAGAATCGAACTTCGACCTTCCTCTTTCTATCTTTTTATCTTCTTTTTACGTTCTTTTCCTTACCATTAGGTTTTCTAGGGATGAAACGAGGAACATCTCGTACATACATATTGGCTATATAGTTACATGCAGTTTCGAGTATGTACAAGTTAGTTTCTACGTTTCTTGCAAAATTGGATCGCTCTATCGTGAGCTACGAAATTTGCTTAGCTTTGCGAATAATTTGATACGACCCGACGGATCTCTCGATCGATTCTACACTGTTAACTTTATCATTGTACACGAGAGAATACATGTATTCGTTTATTGAAGAAAGAGATAGGTAGATAGATAGGCAGATAGATAGAGAGAGATGGTTCGAAAGGATAGTTATGAATAGTAATAATCGTTTCATATGCATATGATTCGTGAACGAGCATTACGTTACTATTACTTACTTCTCGTTCGAATACTCGTTCATTTAAAGATCGCTACGAGCCTGTGAATATGTAAGTACCTCACGTTCTTCCTCGTTTCTACTATACTTGATTGTGTAAGAAAATAAATCTTCGATATGCCGTAAATTTACATTCGTTTCGGTTAAATTCACTAAAGAAATAAGATTTTCGCTTTATCAGAGCAATTATAATAAAAGTCACAAATCGGAAGAAAAAAAAAGAAGTTCTGTTAAAGGAATCTTAGTGTTGACGTGTATCTATGTGTGTGTGTAAGTGCGTATGTGTGTGCGTGTATGTGTGTACAAAAGTTACGTCTGCCTTTTCTGCTATCCCTGCGGTTTCCAATCACGCAAATTTACATTTTTAATTTCCGTCCTACGCCGTCGATCGTGCGATTCCTTTCCCCTCGACTCCACCATTGTCCTTGCCGATTTAATTAACTCCATTTTCTCGCTTCTTATATCGTTCTTCCTATATCTCTCTTTCTTTCTCTCTCTTTTTCCCTCTCTCTCTCTTCTTTTTTCTTTTTCATCAGTCTTCTTCTCGCTATATACCACCTCCCCAGTCTCGACTTTCTTTAGGCTATCGACAATTTTTCAATTAGCCGAGCGTAAACGAAGTAAATTAATTGTTACGCCGTCTGCAATGTTCTTCCTTCTTCCTTCCGCTTTTCTCATCATCTCTCTCTCTCTTTCTCTCTTTCTTTCTCTTTCTCTTTCTTACTTTTTATTCAACTTTCGTTACTTTTCACTCCTCCCTTTCTTTCCTCCTCCCATCATCACTACCATCGTATCGAGACGCCAGTCTCGGTAAAGAAACAGTTACGCCGCTTTGGATCGTTAATTTTTGTTCCTTTCTTGCTCGAGATACTTCATTAAAAGTACCGACTTGCGTTTAAGTGGTAGTAGTGTGGAGTATATACGAAGAAATTTCGCGAGTCCGTGGATTCGAACGAAAAGCAAAGAAAGAGAAATGAAACTCTTTCTCTCTCTCTCTCTCTCTCTCTCTCTCTCTTTCTCTTTCTCTCTCTTTCTCTTTCTATCGTCCGAGAACGCGGACTCGTTTTGTTAAAAACGATATCGTTCGTTCGCTGAATCGTTCGCGAATCTTTCGACAAAACTACGTTTGTATACGAAAGTGTATTTCATTTATCCGTTCTCGTTATTTCCTTTTTTCTTTTTATTACTATTATTTCTTTCCTTTTTTTTTTTTTATTTCTCTGCATTAATCACAATATCCTTCTATCTATTGGAATCAAATAAATATAGAATCCCGGTCATTCACCTCGGATTATATCGACGCCAAAGTGCAGTGGTTATTTTCTATTTATACGAGCTAATCACGGTATTAACTAATAGATATGATTTCGTTGATTGTATTGATTTATAACAGTTGAATATCAAAATCGATAAAATAATTGAATACGAATCATTCTGGTATTTATCGGGGAAACAGTTTTCCTCTACTAATACCTCTTTTCCTAGAATAGACGAAAATCATCAAAACAATTAATTATTTATTAATCGATATTGTATAGAAATGAGAAACGAACGATATATCACTGACAACTAACTTTCTTTTATGTTTTCGAGAAACAGTAAACGCATGAGAGAAATCTACTTTGCCGAACCAGTCACGTCCCAAATCTAATTTTTTTTCTTCATCTTTCCCTATCAAAATATGACAGTCGATCAGTTTTGCCGAAGATTTCGTCGGTACTACGAAAAATTGATAGAGTGTCATGGAAAGTTGTGATGAGAATGAAATAAAGAGATAGTATATATACATACATATATATATATATATATACATATATATACATATATATATATATATATATATATATATATATATATATATATATATATATATATATATATATTCTCTTCTCTTCTCTGGAGCACAAGAGAGTAAGAACGGGCGCGGCTTTGGACGCGAGCGGGCGGAATGAGAAAGAACTAATGGCACCAGGTGCGCGGACTCGATGGAATATAAATAAATACGGTCCGATAGGCCGATCGATCAAACCATCGAACGCAGTATCGCGTATACGTTTCGACGACACGCATCGCTGATCGCATTTGTGGGGCTCTTATGCGTAGCCCTCTCTAAGTATGCGTGTGCGTGTATGTTCATATGAGTATACATACATATGATCAAGCCTGTAGCTTAACTTCGTAAAGTTCCGGCGAATTTCCGCGCGATGCAAGGGACATGGACGAATGTGCGACTCGTTAATAATACAGTAACTGAAATCGAGTTTTCTCTCTCTCTCTCTCTCTCTCTCTCTCTCTCTCTCTCTTTCTCTATTTTTCTTGATATTCATCGAAAGGGAAAAATGAAAATATTCTTGGCCGACCTCGTAACAATTCCTATCGTGTAACATGATATTTAATAAAATGTCCATTTCCAACTATGAGTTATTCTCGTATTTTACTGACGATTCATCAAAAGGATTTTATTTTATTTTATTTTCAAAAGATTAATAACATTTATAATAATTTTGATCGGTATAATAATAATAATAATAATAATAATAATGATAATAATAATAATAATAATAATAATAATAATAATAATGATAATAATAATAATAATAATAATAATAATAATAATAATAATAATACTAATAATAATAATGACAATGATGATGATGGTGATAATAATAATAATAATAATAATAATAATAATAATAATAATAATGACGATGAAGATAATAATAATAATAATAATAATCTAATGATACAAAAGATCGTGGTGATAAAAATTGGATGTAATTTAACTTTTGTAATTGGTTCGAACGAGTTCAGATTGGAACGTTAATGAACGTTGACGAGCGTGTTCATCGAATTAAAGAGACAGGATAAATTTAATTCGTTGGAACGTAGTCTGAACGATACGCGGCGAGTTAAGAAGGGAAGACAGAGAGAGAGATAGATAGATAGATAGATAAATAGATAGATACATAGAGAATGAGAGAGAGAGAGAGAGAGAGAGAGAGAGAGAGTGAGAGAAAGCAAGGAAGTAAGGAAGAAATGAACACGTTCGGTGATCCTGCAAATAGAATATTTTCTGTGAGTCATGCATCGAGCCGACGACCGAATCGTTTATCAATAAGAACGAAATCATTTTTCTTCGATTCCCAGATCCGTTGTCCGTCGATCCAGCTCACCCGGTCGGACGAGTCACGATGAGGGTGTAACGCGAGACTCTCGCGCTAAAACCCGATTCCAATTCATATATACAGACACAAGCGTGCACACGCATACGCACACGGTTCATTGATACATATAAATATCTAACACCCTTATAGTCAGCATATATACAAACGTATGCACACCTTTCCTGATCGAGCTCGTTAGATTTCGCTTGCGCACACGCGCCTTGTAATCGGGACAACCAGCCAGCCAGTTTCCTCCTACACGCACGATCGAATCGCGTCACAATCGAAGCGGATCCCTTACGGCGCCGTATGACGAGCTCGGAGGGAGTTAAAAAAGAGCACGCACGCGGTACGTAAATACGAACGATTAGCGTGTCATCCATCATTTGGAGTGACGTTCGGTTACCGAATGCTCCTATGGTCATCGTTGATTCGTCCTCGTCCACATATCGTTGTCCTCCTACTCTTCCTCCGGTTCTTCCTCTTTATCATCGACCTTTCACTCTTTTACTCCTACTTATGTCTATGCATGTCTCTTATTCTTTAGCCGTTCGAAAACGTTAACCGATCTTTCTTAGAAAACGTTGCTTTGAAAATTCTCCCACGATCTTTCTTAATCTTTCCTCGAACGAAACTGAAAATGACATTTTTAAAAACGATCCCAGTTTCTCTCTCTCTCTCTCTCTCTCTCTCTCTCTTTTTCTCTCTTACTCTTTCTTTCTGTTCATTTTCAACGAAGATAAATCGATTCTGCTCCCTTTCCGTCCGTAATAACTGTCTCGTTTGTTTTTTTCTTTTCCTTTTTTTTCTTTTTTTTTGTAAGCTTTCTTTCTCTTTCTCTTTTTTCAGGAACGAGAGAGACAATGCCGCCGTGGGTACTCTTAGTAAATTAAATTTCGTCGTCGAACGAAATCGACTCGCGAACGAGGATCGATGATCCAATCGGATAGTCGCGATGAAAGAGGAGCGAAAGTGGGTGGAAGAGAGACCCTCGCAATCTGGGGGTTCTTTGAATTTCGATGTAGGCCAAACGATGTTATCCAACGAAGATCGTTTTTTTTCTTCCTTTTCTCTCTCTTTCTCCCTCTCTCTCTCTCCCTCTTCCTCACTCTCTCTTTTTTAGTCCGTCGATGTTGGCCACAGTTATTTCAAGGGAAATAAATTCGCTTGAGAGAAATTTTTTACATTGTACGTATGTATGTATATTTGTGCGCGCGCGCCTGTGTGTGTGTTTACGTTTATATAAATATATATTTCTCATTATCATCTACTTTGCAAAAACTCGGGAAGTGGAACGTTATCCATATAATTATCGAATCAAGATGGATTCGTTGCTCCGTATTTGTGAAAGCGACTTTGGCAGGGCTTTCTCCGATCGTTTCTATTTAATCGTATTTCCATTAAGGACAAGTAGATACTTATATTGAAATCAAGATGAAACATAGCATTTTCTTTCTTTCTTTCTTTCTTTCCTTTTTTTTTTCTTAATTCATCAATATGTTCTCTCTAACGAGTTTATATTTTCCTTTCAAATTCGCAGTAGCATCGAATTGAGCTTTTCCAAAAGTATAAAAATACCCTCTAATCAAAGCTACAAGTCCTCCGTAGTTATCAAATAGGATTGAGAAGACATCGTCTCACGCCAATTTTAAAGGAGACACACTTTGACCCAGTAGCGGGTTTGCCAAAAAGGATCTCTTTGTCGATTTGGCAAACAGCATTATTTCAGTTGAATGCATTATTTCAAGGGGGCTGACTTCCGTCGACGCTTTCCAAGTTTACTTGTTTCCCGCGATATCTCCTCCTTTCCTTTCTTCCTCGAGATATTCTCAATAATTCATCGTATCATCTAAACTGGTTAGGTAAGGTCATTCAAGAAGGAGGAACGAAACTATCATTAGATCATGTCATTTTGTTTCATTACTGTGAAAAGTCTTATCTTTCGGAGATACTAAAGACAAACTAATATCAAAACCACTTCGTCTCGTAATCCTCGCTTTTATCACTTCATTTTTTATTCTCTCCAGAAACTGTTATCACCGATCATGAGGTATACCTACGACTATTCGTGAATTGTTCTATAACAATCATTTCTCTCTTTATTTTACTGTCGTTCAAAAGAAAAAGCAAATAGACTTGTACATAGAGATCGTAAATAGATATATGTATATGTACATTTATATATATATATATATGTCAAAGCCGTATACGTGATATATATCACGTGTAATTCGTACGTTCGAATATTGGTGTCAATAGATATATAGTCCGATTTTTACGCTTCGTACCGATCACTTCCATATCGACAGGGTATTTTCGATGGAATGTATATATTTCTCTCTCTCTCTCTCTCTCGTAGTAGTAGTAGTAGTAGTAGTAGTAGTAGTATAAACGAGATTTTCTATTTTGAACAGCGTTATACTATGGATACATGTCTGTCTTCGTTATCGAAATGGGGCTATTGTCATATATTCGTTTTTTACTAGAAATTCTTTTCGCTATTTTCTCTCTCTTTTTCCCTCTCTCTCTCTCTCTCTCTCTCTCTCTCATTTCCTTTCTCTCTAAATC
>NC_060957.1:7270161-7375161 GCF_910589235.1 Vespa crabro
AGGAAGTTTTGTTCGTTGTCACCGCGGAAGCAAAAGCGGAAACTTCAGCCGGAAGGCACTTCGATCTTTCACATGCGACCTCGAAAATTGCCGCACTTGTCTCTCTCTCTCTCTCTCTCTCTCTCTCTCTCTCTCTCTTTCTTTTTCTCTTTCTCTTTCTCTTTCTCTTTTTCGACGAGTTTATTCTACAAAAATTCACTTCGATGAATTTTAAAGTCTTCTTTCGAAACTCGTTATTTCTATAGCTTTGATATTCAGCTTGATTAATGGACGATCCATTAGCATGTCGTACGATGATTAATGATTATAGAGAATAAATAATATATATGAGAAATCACTGTCAAAAGTCCTATGTTAGTTTGAATGATTTAATTAACTCTCGAAATCGAGAATCGATCGATTTAATATCTCACGTCGCATTGATAATATAGAACGTCGAATAAATTGACGTCATTACGTTTACCATGATGTACACTTAGGATTGATAATTCATATTAATCGTGTTTTTAGATTTTATTTCAAGCATAGATAGATATTTCTTCACTTTCTTTTTTTTTCTTTTTTTTTTATTGTTTTTTATCCTTCGTAAGATAGTCGAAAGGTTCTTTTTTGGAGTCTTACGCCAAACTCGTCGGATTCTTTCTTTTTGACTCGCGTGGAAAGTGATTCGACCGCTTCTTACTATGGCTGCACGTGTT
Organism: Vespa crabro; assembly: GCF_910589235.1. NCBI lineage: Eukaryota > Metazoa > Arthropoda > Insecta > Hymenoptera > Vespidae > Vespa > Vespa crabro. The sequence goes on from NC_060957.1 coordinate 7,270,860, forward strand.
CTTAATTCCTTATTATCCTCTAACTTCGTGGAAGGAAAAGAAAAAGTTTGGTGCGAAAGAAAGAGAGAGAAAGAAAGAGAAAGAGAGAAAGAGGGACGCGTGACTGGACGCCGTACAGCTTTTTTTCGCGTTTCCATCGCCGGGTAGCGATCCTATCTGGCCTCACGAGTTCTCCTCTGCGATCGTGTCGAGCGTCGACGTCCTATCGCTCCGACGACATAAATTATTAATGCGCTTCTCCGCCGCTTCGATCGTGAACCGACGAACTTGCTTTTTGGTTCGCTTCAAGGATATTTTTCGTTTTTCTTGAAAAAAAAAGAAATAAAAAAAAAGGAAAAGAAAAAGAAAGAAAGAAAGAAAAAAAAACAAACAAACGAACCACCTTTTCTCTCTCATTTTTTTCTTTCTCAGTTACCAAATGATCAGTAATTTTAATCAAGGAGCTCGTTAGTACGTACACATATATTAAGTTACTTACTTATGCGAAATGAACGAATGAAGAGCAAAGAAGATATATCTACAAAGATAATTAAATCATTGAGATAATATTAGCGTTAGATCTTCTAATTGGCCATTAGTATATTCAACTCGAGAAATCAAGTATGATTATATCGATTACAACTTAATTATCCAATGTCAGCATTATTCTGAAACGTTGAAAACGTACATCGCGATATACATACCTTTAAATGCTTCAAGCGCTTGGAATAAACGTTCGTAGATAAAATATGTATATGTATCTAGAGTTAGAAGCTTGCACGGCCAGTTACTGTGATACCGAGCTATGTAACGCGTAATCCCGCTTTCGCGCTTTCATCGGTGTGCCAGCATCGCGTTAATCCAGGATTACAGGCTCGATTCGTTGCACCGGGGCTTGAGAATATATCCAAAGGTCAACAAAAGATCTTTCCAGCATCGAGATGCAGCTTCTCAAGTATCTCAACCTTTGATATTTTTCTTATTATTTTTTCTTCTTCTTCATCTTCTTTTTCTTATTTTTATTTCTTCCGTTTTTTTCCTTTTTTATTTCTTTCTTTCTTTCTTTTTTTTTTTTTTTAATATACCGTAAATTCGCTTTATATCGTACGATTCATACGGAATTCGCAACATACGTAGTTTCGTTCATTTACGCTCGAGAAATCCTTATTTTTCTTTTTTTATTTCCTTTTATTCTTTTTTTTCCTGTTTTTTTCTTTTTTTTTTCATTTTTTTTTTCGCAAGCGAGACCGTTACGCGGTTGTAAAAATTTTTAATTAATTTTTTTCGTTTTTTTTTTTTTTCGGAACAACACGGTACACAAAGTTAATTAACGCATCCGGTTGGTCCTTACGATTTATATGCGAATTCTCAAATTTCCTACCACGTTCATATCAAGGAAATAAATTGTAAATCTCGATCGAATTTTCTTTTTGAATCGAGAGATCGTTAGATGTAATTTCATTCAATCAGATTGAACGATTTAAAGGTACTTTCTCGTTTTGCGATGCTAGACCTTGCTCCATTTGTGACGCAAGGCGAACGTCGTTTATCTCGTCCCGTAAATCCCACAATCGAATCTTGCCTCCACCGCGAACTGACCTCTTTACTTCTCTCTTTTTCTCTCTCATTCTCTCTCTCTCTCTCTCTCTCTCTCTCTTTCTCTCTCTACCTCTACTCCTTCATCGAACCGCTTCTTTTTGTTTGGCCCTCAGCTTCGAGCCGAGTATATTACGTGATTTCCCATGGTCAACTTCGGTATTATATTTACTCGTATTCTCCTCTCGATGTGTATACTGTCTCTTTTCCTCTTTCTTTTTCTTTTCTCCTTTATCGAGCGATCAAGTACATGGACGTCGACGTCGTCGTCGTCGTCGTCGTCGTCGTCGTCGTCGTCGTCGTCGAGAAGAAAATAAAGAGAACTTTACACGCTCACCCCCCACTTTTTCCTCCTTTTAGTATCGAGTACCAACCCCTTGAACGTCGTCCCTCTCGCCTTTTAGAAAGCTTCTATACATCTTAACAAGTTTTCCTTTGATTTCCGATCGCCTTATATCTCTTGAAATCCTTCGAGATCGAACGAATCTGTCGCTCCATTACGAGTTTCTACATTCAACCTGACTTCTTTCTTTCCTACAAATTCGATCGTTCGTATCCTGGAACGTACTACTAGCTTAACTCTATTCCTTAACTTTGTCCTTGTTATTTTTTTGTTTGTTTGTTTTTTATTCCTCGTTCTTTTTTTTTTCTTTTTACTAAGATTCGAGCGTCAAACTCATCAAAGGTTTTATCGAAATTTCTTCGATGAGAAAGCATTATCGCATCTTTCCAAGAAGATTGTTGTCGTCTTCGTCGTCATCCCCTCGGTGTTACATTCTCGAAAAGTAGAAAAAGAAAAAATCGAGTGGTCGTGTAGATACTGGGGAAAGTTTCCGTCCGATGTTGGTATCGATCTCCGATCCCTTCGAGAGTTACTCTCCGTTTACTTCGTCACGCTGCCAGAATGAGATTAGCTCTTCGGAACTTTGATTGAAATATGTTTTATCGGTGTTTACCGTTCGCCACGTCCGCCATATCGATAGTTATTGCGATATATCTACTTATTACGTTGCTCTCCTTCTCTTTCTCTTTTTCTCTTTCCCTTTCTCTTATAATTCCATTGTTAAGAATGAACAACAAAAAGAAGAAGGAAGTAAGAAAGGAAGAAAGAAAGGAAGAAAGAAAGGAAGGAAGAAAGGAAGGAAGAAAGGAAGTAAGCTTGTTCAAGGTTTTCTTCATGGACGGTAAACGAACGTCCTTTACAACGTAAACTCTTGTTCTCCGTGAAAGAAAAGTGACCCGAGTACAATGCCGCACAGTTATTGCGACGTAAAGTACAATTTTACAACGTCCTCTTTACTCCGATAGATACGACAAAATTATCTTCCTTTTTCTCTACGCCAGCCATGAAAGATTTAAGACGGATCCATTGAATCTCGATGGGCGCGATCGTTTATGCCGCCGGATGAGAAGCGGCCCGTCGTAAATAACGCCAAGATCGAGACGCCTATACGTGTTCTATGGCACTTTAAAGCGCGACAGATCGTCGATAGCGGCTCGATTCGAAGTACATAGTACATGTGTGTGTGTGTATGTGTATGTATGTATGTATGTATGGATGTGTGTGCCTCTGTGTCTCTCTTTATTCGCGATTATCGTAAATTCTTGACGAATTTTTAGCTATGGAAATTGTACTGAGGAAATATACTTTTTAATGATAAATTTCAATCTTTAACATATAAATACACCTATAAAATATATATTTGACAGATTAACAATAATTACATCGTAATATACTATAGATATTTGATAAAGAATAATTGATCAAATTTGCTCGTCGAAATATAGTTATGACGTGATATCTCAATATTCTTATAAGTATACAGCTTTCCCTTCTCTCTCTCTCTCTCTCTCTCTCTCTCTCTCCCTATCTCTCTCTATCTCAGTTACTATCGAGCAACAGTCCTTATTGTATCCCATCAGCATCGACCGTCTCGGTTGAAAAGCGTTTTCAGTAGATATCTTAGCGATAAAAGACGGTTGCGCTCTCTTAAAAGGAATTTTTCGCATGACGTACATACGCGAAGCATTCGACTTTTCAGTCTCGCCTCGGTTGACGGCTATCGAAAATCCATAAACGGCGGGCTCGCTCGAGCGGGCGTCGCCGCGAAAGTCGTTTCGTTCTCCTCTCCTTATCCTCATCCTTCTACTTTCGTTTCTTTCGTTCCTCCTTCATCCTTCTACTATGCTTGGCTCCTTCTCGTCGGCTGATACTTTTCGAACGGGCTCGGGATCGACGTCGTTCGATGGGACGATGGACATCGGCGAAATATTGTTTTGAGGAATATCTCTGAGACTATACTACTCCTGCTACTACTACTTCTAGCACCACCCATCTTCCTCCCTTATTGCTTCTCGCTCCGTTGGCGCGGAATACGATTGTTTTATTATACGATCTTCGTCGCGAACTTGGAAAAGTTCTACCTTCTTTTTTTTACATCTCTTTCTTTTGATCCACCGGCACATTCTTCCTTCTTAGCTTTTTCTCTTGATATTTTTTTATCTTTTATTTCTTCTTCTTCGTCTTCTTCTTCATCTTTGTCTTTCTTCTTCGTCTCTCCTCGATCATCCTTCCCTCTTCTTCTTCCCCCCTCCCTCTCCCCTCTCCACTCCTTTCCCCTTTTTTACCATTCCTATATCATTTCGTATATCATCACCTTATATGCGACGGGAATACTTGAAAGTTTCGGCCGAATGGTTATGGGTTTCTTTTCTTTCCTTTGGAAAAAGTAAAGAGAGTAGTTCGAGAGAAGGTACTTCGAAGCAGGATCTTCGTATGTAATAAAGACGAAAAATTTATTAGCATCTCTCGATGATAGTGAAAGAGGGAAATTTTATTTCAATGCTAAGGGCGGTTAGTTCTGTAGTCAGGAGTTAGCAACACTCGAAACAATTCGCAATAGCTATCGTATAGGTTTTTATTTGATCGCGATAGTTTCTCTCATAAAATCGGAATAATTTACTCCCTTGTACTCGTATATATGTATATATACACGTATTATTTGTTTTCCTACTTTTCTTTCTTTTATTTTTCTTCCTATTTTGAGCGACCCTTTTATATGTCATCTCGTATTGTATCGAACTTCGTGGGAAGAGTAGTTGGAAACTTTGACAATCTCGAAACTGGTGCTTTGGGTTTCTACATTTGGCGAAGTTCGCGGTTGACGGTCAAAATTCGTTCACGTAGATTCGAGGATTCGTGTAGGAGTGGAAAAAAAAAGAAAACTATTTATTTATGGCACGTGCTGTGTCTCGTTTTAGCGAATGAAAGGATTTAAACGAGAAACGAGAAATAGAGTAAGATAGAGATATGGAGATCGTAGATGAGAAGGAGTAGATGCAAAGTAGATTTTCAAATAAGAAGCTACAGCTTTCAGTGAGTTGTATGCTTTCGTTCATGTATGTTTGAAACGCGTGTCCAAGTATCCTTAGGAGAAGAGATAGAATGAGAGAAAGAAGAGATAGCCCGGAGGTAAGTCTGCCAGGAAGCTGCTAAATCGCTTTTCTACGATCCACTTGGAGTCGAACAGTCGCATTATCGTTTTTGCTCGAGGGCTTCTTCGTGGATCCAAAAAGGGTATAGTGGATCCTCCTACGAGTTCTCCGTGCTCTCGCATGAAGAAACTCTGCGGGAAAGTGCTGACTCAAAATAATTATGTACCTACCCACGGTTCTTAGTTTCTTACAAAGCAATAAATCCTACGAAGCTCTTAACTCGTACTCTTAACGTATGGTACTCTATTCGTAATTAGTTAGTTAGCAATTTTCCATATTTCGATTCTAACGAGAATCGAAATATGGAAAATATCGAACGTCAACGATTCCTATTAATATTTGACAAATAGCATGGAATATATTAGAAAGTGATCCAGTGACATTTTCTTTTCTAATAGAACAATCGAATCTTTCTAGAATAATAAAATTTTCACGATTTCTCATACGTCAGAGAAGACGTAAGAAGATAAAGAAGAGTGATCTCGAAAATTTAATCGGTCATTCGAGGAACGATAATGTGGACTCGAAATTCCGAAGAAATTGTCAAGTCACGAGGAACTCGTTATCGACGTTGACCTTTGAACTCGCCCCGTGGAATCTCGTGCATTGACAAGAAGGACCAGTCGCTGCTTGGTTTCTATCACTTTTTTTTCCTTTTTCTTTTCCTTCCACCGTGTCCAAGGATATACCGCAGCTAAAACAAATTGTCCGGGTTTAGTAGTTGAAAGAAGAAAAGAAAAAGAGGAAAAACAATGTTTCTCTATCAAGGGACGTTCGTTCATTCACGAGACACAGGGTGCAAAAACGACATTTTTCTTGGTCCCGTGGAAAAAGCGAAATAATCAAAGGAAAGGAGGTTAGGGGTTAGAAGGTAGGGGGTAGGGGTGTCACTCGAACGACGCATACTCGCAGTGTCATTTTTCGCTTCCCGCAGGAGGTCTTTCGCGATGGAAATAGCCGGCCCTTTTTCAACCCTCGTGTTGGTGTGACTTCTCTTTTTCTCGCTTACCATCCCCTATCTTCTCTTTACCCCTTGCCTATTGCGGCGATCCATGGAATTCGTGGTCGACCCTTCCCACTGCCCGATTAAACTTCCACCCGAATTCGTCGTCGATACGCGGCGGCATTCGTTCCCTCCTCGTTTTTCCTCTCTTCTCTTTTTCTTTCTCAGCTTCATCATTCTTCTATCTTTCACTTTTCTATCTTTCTTTTTTCTATCTTTCCCTCTTTCTCTTTCTATTTTTCTCTGATTCTCTCTATTTCTCTAACTCTTTCTCTCTCTCTCTCTCTCTCTCTCTCTCTCTCTCTCTCTCTCTCTCTGTTTTACTCTTCTCTGCAAGTCGAAGCTGTCGACGATCGGCTTTTGCGCGATCCCTCGATTTCGTCAAAGGGTGAGCGAAAGGTAGCAGACGCTCTTCCGCTTTAGGAATTCTCATCCTCGCCGCAACGTGCCGACGAAATTGCTTCTTCACCGGTCGCCGACCTCACCAAGAGGAAACTATTTTCTTTACCGGTGAAGAAAAAGAACAAGAAGAAGGAAAGAGAGAGAGAGAGAGAGAGAGAGAGAGAGAGAGAGAGAGAGAGAAATAGAGAGAAAGCAAGAGAGAAAGAGAGAAGGGAGAAAGTCTCCTGATCCTTGGAATCCTTTCATAATCTCTTTCCTTAAACGTGAGAGAGAGAGATAGAATGATAGATAGGTAGATAGATAGATAGATAGATAGAGAGAGAGAGAGAGAGAAAGAGAGAGAGAAAGAGAGAGTGAGAGAGAGAGAGTGAGAGAGAGAGAGAGAGAGAGAGAAGGGAAGAGTCTTTTTGCGAAAGAAAAAAAAAGGAAAGGTCGTCGTTGTCTAAAGAGGAGAAGGAGAAAAAGGACTCAAGATACTTCCTCGCGGTGAGGGACCACCAAAGCAATTTACGATGCAACCGGAGAGGAACATCTTGGAAGGTCATTAGGCGAGGTAGAGGTAAAGAAGGGAGATGAAACGGAAAAACAATTCTATCTTATCAGTGCCTCTCATGTTGGCAGTCGTTGTCGACGACACGCAAATGAACGTCGCATCCCGTGGAACGAATCGTCTTTGCCTCCTCTCAACTTCCTCCTCATCCTCTTTTTCCTTTCCGAAGAAATTCGTCCTCGCTGATTCCGTCGACGAGGCGCGGCGTATCTGCTTATTCGTCGGGTGCGTAATGGGGCGGATCTCCCTAGATAGGGTGAACAAAGCAAGGAGTAAAGAAATGAATTGGCAGGCCATGACATAGGGAGGGAAGGAAAGAGAGAGTGAGAGAGAGAGAGGGAGGATGGGAAGGAGGGAGGGGAGGATCGAGATTCCGGTAACTAAGAAGATGGAGGTCCTTCGTTGAAAACGATAGAAAAGGAAGAGGGAAACTTTCGAAGGAACGAGCAACGACTGACAAGTCGAATGAGGAGGAGAGAGTCTGTGAGAGTGAGAGAAAGAGAGAGAGAGAGAGAGAGAGAGAGAGAGAGAAGGAGGAGAAGAGATTCAGCGTTGGTGGTTAGGATGGCGGTAGGAAGATCGTCCTGCTATCTCCGGTGAACAAAGGGTGGTCTACCCCCTCCCTCGTACCGGAAGCCTCGCGCAGGAGGGAGCGGAAAGCGGCCCCAAGACCCTGACTTCCGGTACCACCCTTCGATCTTCTCCCCTTTTCCTTCCTCCTTCTTCGTATCGTCGAGCCTATAAAGGAATTGTATACTTGCTTACCCTTATGCTCTATCTATCTTTATGCTTAGGTATTTGTATGTAAAGATAGTAGTTCTACGGGCGGAAGAAGAGTATATATAAATACATGTGTGTATGTATGTATGTATGTGTGTGTGTGTGTGTATCACAAACTAATAACTCGGATGGAAATTGGCTCGGGAATTATTCCTCTTCTCATCGTGTCTTCTTGTTTCCTCTGTCTCTTCCTCTTCCCTATTGCAACAATATCACATTCTCGTGATTGTGCCTCGAAGCTGATTTTAGAAATTGAGAAATCACCAACTAGTCGACAGGGAGATTAAACTAAAAACAAAAAAAAAAAAAACAAAAAAAATAGAAAATATTGATGATCATTACTCATGATTTAACGAACGTTATCCGTGTTGAAGATGTAATATAATTCACAATCATCGTACATAAAAGAAAAAGAAAGAGAGAGAGAGAGAGAGAGAGAGAGAGAGAGAGAGAGAGAGAGAGAAAGACAGAGAAAAAGAAAATGTTATGAGATGGCTACTACTTTATTACTCGAGTGTACTCGAGTATACTTCTATCTTTGATTGCTTGTCGTTCGTCATCATTGTCGCGAATATAGATTTAATAAAGCCTACCTATATATATGTATATACCTATATATATACATATATATATACATATATATATACTTCAAATAGCCTTAGAGAAGCGATTGCAAATCATTAAAAGCAGAGTAAAAAGATAGACGAAGAGAGAATACGTTGATGAAAGATCGGTTTATTAGTGCGACGTGAAAAGACATAAAAGCGACGTTCTCTCTCTTTTCTGTATTTTCCTTTCTCATTTAATATAGTTACTATAAGGTAGCCTCGTATATTATAAAATTACGAGAGCGATTCGCGGAAGTACCGGATGCGATATCTCCTTGGTGTTTTCTGATGGCCGGCACGACTAGAACAAAATAGATAGAGAATGAGAGATAGATAGATAGAGAGAGAGGGAGAGAGAGAGAGAGAGAGGAGGAAGAGGGCGAGAAGGAGGAGATAAAAAGAGAAAGAGAGACGTGTCACAGCAGAGGTCTCGACACTGTAACGTGTGATTTATCGCGTCGTGCGTTCGGTTAAGGTTCCGAGTTAAATTCATCCACGAATACGAAAATCCTCGAGGACGGTTAAGAAAGAGAAAGAGAGAAAAGGAGAAGAAGAAGAATAAGAAGAGAGGGAGAGAGAGAGAGAGAGAGAGAGAGACCAATTCGAGCTTAGCCTCGAGCTATCCAACGACGTTATATCGGTACTTTGTCGCCATCCTCGTAAAACTACTACTATTACATACTAGGTAGACAAGGGTCCTCGCTTGAGGGGGAATTGGAGGTGAAGAAAGAAAGAGAGGGAGTGAGAAAGAGAGAAAGAGAGAGAGAGAGAGAGAAAGACGATCTTAAGGTTAACTTATTTACAAGACGGTCGAGCTTATAGTCGTGTAAACACGTCGGACGTATTTACAGGTCCATAACCCGATAGGAGACGTATGTCTCGACACGTCGACGCGAGCGTTAGGCGTGTCCGTCTATGCGTTTAGGCTTCTCAGTAATGGCTGACTTATGAAAAAGGAGCTCATAAAGGAGAGCGAAAGGATTCTGAAAGAAGAGAAAAGAGAGAGAGAGAGAGAGAAAGATGATAAAGGCGCAAAAGGATTCTTCCTTTTAAAAGCGTAGGTGCTCGTTAAAGGGACGAAGCGTCGATGCTTCCCTCTCTTTTTTCTCCTCCCTCGTCTTGCGAAGTGATTCGTCGTTCAATTTTGCTAAAATTCCTGGATAAGTCGATCGTTAACCGACGAATTATATTTCACCTCGAGGCTGCAATATCTAAGCTTTTCGTGAGTGAAGTGGAAAAGTCGATGAAAGTGTCGACTTGTCTTCTTACAAAGAGAGAGAGAGAGAGAAAGAGAAAGAGAGAGAAACTAAGCTCTATCCCTTTGTCACGAAAGGAATGCGAATCACGGTAAAGTCATTAAAGCGAATGCAACTTTACAAGTCTTTCGTTCTAAAATTAGTTGTCTGCCGATTTTCCTTACATCAATAGCATTGAAATTAATTACAATGAATTTATAACAATATCTGAAAGAACGGAATAGAGATTGAGGTGTCTTTCATTATCTTCTCTCATAATCGAGTAGTTCGAGATATATTTCCTTGAGATATAGAATTTAATCGTCGTTTATTGTTATTGCGTTTCATTCAAAGCATTTCTCGAATAACAATTCTGAACAAATCGTTTTATATCAATTTTTTATTTTCTCATTAAAAGATCAAATGGTTTTTCATGTTATCTTTGATGTACGTACAACAAGACGCTACTTTCCCATCGTACAGATTTTCTGGTAGCGACTATATTACAAATTTTTCTTACCTCAAAGAAAGAGTACTTTCGGATACGGTGAGAGGATGAAGAGAAGGGTAAATCTTGAAGAAAGTAGAACCGTCTAAGATGCTCGTATCGAAAATACATCGGTGCCCACAAAGAGTTAATAACTTGAGGAACTTTAGTAAGCTTCTCTCTTGGAAGCGAAACGAAAGAAATGGAAGGAGGCGATCGTTGAAGCGTGAAAAAATATCGTAAAGAACAAGGGCGAATGGTTATGGTTGGACGTTGTGCGTTTCGTGTATAGTATAGACGGGAGGTATTATATAGGATGAGTAGTATGGACATATAAGAGTAAGTGAATTTCGTGATCTCGTCGTATTTCTCGCGAGGTAGCCATATGTAGGTACCGTAATGGGCACGTATAGAAGGACCCGTAAAAGATAGTGACGAGAACATCGGTGGAAGGTAGACCATTAAGGGCTGGTCGTTCCTACCTTCGCCAGTGTGGTCGCAAAATCAATTACCAGAGGAAGCTCGTACGGCTAGAAAGGTAGCCACTGCCGTAACGCGCTTGAAAGATCAGAAGTCGTCGTGTCTGGATTGCGTAGGGGTCGAAAGTGCACAAACGAGACAGTAAGAGAAAGAGAGAGAGAGAGAGAGAGAGAGAGAGAGAGAGAGAGAAAGAAAAAGAGAAAATCCTGTAAAGCTTGGAGATTCCATAATTCCCCGGAGTTTGCCAAGGAAACAAACCGAGACGATCGTCTCATTCGTCTTCTATTCGCCTTGACCCACCGATGAAACTTTCTTTTCCTTTTTATTACGATAAAGTTTGAGAGTCCTATGTTCCTTGCGTACTTACTCTTTTTTTCCTCCTTTTTTCTGCTTCCATTATGTTCGTGTAAGGGCAGAGACGAAGGAAGCATAGGTATCGATCTTCCGCTCGTTTCATAGTATCATAGAGATACGGGTTCGGTGAAGCATGAGGGAAAGGAAACGAGAAGGAGACGAGAAAGTAAAGGAGGTGAATGGGGAGGAAAGATTCTGGTTGAAACTATGTTGGAAGTAGCTGTTCAACGACGCGTGCTTGCCGCTGAGTTCTACGAGAGAGTAATCGAGCTTCGACCGCACGAAACGCGAGGCGGATCAGAGACGAGATCTCCTAGCTCTTCTCTCGATAAACATTTAAGCTCTCTTATGGCGAATCAAGTCAGGTATAGTGAGATAGAACCAGAGAGAATCATCGACGCTTACGAGGTTAGTGCAACCGAACACTTCTGGCGATTTGTGTATGCATCTTTAAGGCCTCATCATCTTTGACAGGAAGTCTCTGTGCAGCACAACTTCAGGAATGGCCTTAATAAGGGTTGGACCAATGCTGTTCTCACAAAGGAATTCCATAGCAAATTTCCGTATCTCGAAGACGGAGTAGCAGTTCCATGAATAAAGAGAATGTGTGTATGTGTGTACGTGAGAAGAGAGAGAGAAAAGGTATCTCTCGATATGAACCGAAACGTGTATTTTCTATTATCTCTCTCTCTCTCTTCCTCCCTTCCTCCCTCCCTTTCTCTCCCTCTCCCTTTCTCTCTCTCTCTCTCTCTCTCTCTCTCTCTCTCTCTGTCTCTGTTCTATATGCAAATGATACGATTATTCTAGCGTACGGGCGACAGGTGCGCTTCCTCGACACGAGACATAATTCATGTCCCACCATGAGCTTGGCGGCGGCTTTCAAAGTAGGATTACGGAATTAATTTCGGATTCATTTGCTTTGGATGCCGGTCGAACGATTAATCGGAAGGATTTCTACAGACTTGGCATGCGTCACTGCGTACCGTGTAAACGAGCCTGAGGGATTCGTTCCGACGTACGTTGATTGTTAAGTCCGTTGCTGAAACTTCGTTTATATATGTTCTTCCTTGAGAGAAAAAAAAAGAGAGAGAGAGAGAGAGGGAGAGAGAGATATTTGGAATTTTCTTTATATCGAAAATCTTTAAATTATTGAATATAATATAAAAGAAAATTACATTAAGACTTTTTTCTAATGTATTACTTAAAATAATTTTTTCGAGATACTTATAAAAGTCAGCTGATAGCCAACTTAAACATAATTATTCAACTTAAACGTAATTGGTATACGTAAAATATGATTAAAAAATAAAGTAAAGAAGTGAAAGAAAACTTACCTATTTGGAATCGTTTTTCGACTCTTCAATATTTCTATTAAGAACGAGGGAGAAGAAGGAAGTAAGAGATAAAACGCTGCTCGAGTTTATACCGTTATTGTTTTGAGGTGTGTTAGCCAGTGGAAAAGTAATCAGTTCGCCAGTGGGAACGCGTTTTAACAATTACTTCGTCTCCATGATGCCGGCACATTCCATTCTTCTGCTTTTCTTTTTGTCCCCTAGGCTTACAATCCACCGACCAACCACGACATTCCTTCGTCTCTTTCTCTGTCTCTCTTTCTTTCTCTCTAGAGATCCTATTCTTTCTTTCGTCGCTCCTACTTTCTTCTTTACTCTACCATAAGAAACAACCCCTTTCGTCTCCTCCTTGTCTCGCTCTTTCTCTTCATTCTCCCCGTTATTTTCTTCCTCACCCTTCGTCGTCTTTCCACGAGCTATGTTCCCCACCCCTTCTTGCCTGCCACTCTAACTCTCACCCTTCTCTTTCTCTTTCTCTCTTTTCCTCTCTCTCTTTCTTTCTCTTTCTCTCTCTATCCTCTTTCTCTTCTCGCTTTCGTCGACGACGTCGTAGAGGCCATTGCGGAGCGAAAACGAGCGGTACAGGGCAAATTGATATTAAATGCCGAGGTTGGTCACCTTGTATATTTCTTTATTAACTTCGCACAATGGGTCATTCGACTTTCCCCTACGTGGACAACGTTCCTTCCTTTCCTTATACGAGTATCTCACTTCGAAAGCCATACACTGCCCTTTCTCGTAGCTTCTCTCTTATCCCTTATACTTTGCCTCTCCCTATCTTATACATTATATCTCTCTTTTTCTCTCTTATTTCTCCTTTTCTCTCTTATTTCTCCTTTTCTCTCTCGCTCTCTCTCTTTCTCTCTTCTTCGTTCAGATAAGTCGATCACACGTGGACACGGATTGAACGAGCCATTTTTTCCCTTCGTGTCCTGCAGCGAAAAGCTCGAAGAAGAAAGTCTCGATTTTTCCTGGCGACACGAAGAAGGGTCGCTTGGAAGGTAAAAATAGTTTTGTAGCTGATGATGAGAAACGAGGGAAAGGAAGGGAGAGGGAGCCCTCTAACGAAGTGAAATTCTACTTTTTTATTTAGTTCACGCTTCATTCTCCCTATGAATATCATGTTGGATTTGCATGCAGGAACATTCGTTCCGTTGCATTTCATATGAATACCAAGATTTAACCGCATAGCGAATATCATATTCCTTTCTTTTTTCTTTTTCTATTTCTTTTGTTTTTTTTTTCTTTCTTTCTTTTCAATCGACATTAACAAGCCCTTTGGGTAGATTTTTAAACCAAGAGGTAAAAGAAAATTATCGATAACTTCTTACCTTGATAGATTTGAACTCAATTTTAAAATCGACTTTTATTCATATTTTAATAGAGAGAATGTGATCCTTAATGTGTGACTTTTAAAGGGACGATCGTGATAATCGGGTACAGTGGCAGAAGGGAAAAAAATGGGGTCGATGCTTAGGAACGGATTACATTCTCAGGATTCCCCCCTTGCGTTGTGTCAGTCGTAGTTGAATTTTGAAGTGTGCGCTTTCCTGCGGTTAATTAACGGACACGTGCATCTCATTAACGGAGTTTCAACCACAAATCACGGTACAGCATACCGTCCACAAGCATAAATACCAATTATGCGTAACTCGTACAGTAGAAAGCGGCCTCGGGGCCACGGAGGGGTTGGTTACGAAGCGATCCCTAAAACGAAACTCATCCCTGTTCATAATTATAATGCATATAGTAGAGTAAGTCTAGATAGGGTAAGGAAGAAAAAGAGAGAAGGAGAAAGAGAAAGAGAAAGAGAAAGAGAGAGAGAGAGGGAGAGAGAGAGAGCAGCTAGACTAGAGATTAAAACTCCTTTCTCGAAATTAGTCCCAGTCCCTCCCTCTCTCACCATCCTCTTTTACCGCCCTCTTTCCTCCCTTTATTCCTCCCCGCACGAAGAACATCGTCGTCGTCTACCGACGTTTCGCTTAGACAGGATAAATCACTGGGCGTTTTCCTTTTCTTTTTTTTTTTCTTCTTTTTTTTTTTGATGTATTTTTTCTTTCTCTTTTCCTTGTCTTCCGAGATTCCTTCATGGTCGCAAAAACCAGCACGGGTAATTTATCTTGCAAAATCGTAAGGTAAAAACCTCTTAAATCATGTACTACGTACAGGCTTCTTCATTTTGGAATATCGATGGGGGAACTCGGTTTCTTCTTCTTCTTCCTCCCATTTACATGTTTACGCGGAAGTCTTTTTTTTTCTTCCTTTCATCCCCTTTTTTTCTCTTTCCTTTACTTTCTCTTTTTTTGTCTTTTTTTATCGATTCTTTGTCATCGTCCTCTCGTTCGACATCCAAGCTCGGCGTTGAAAATGCAGTAGGTACTTAGGAATGGTGTCGATCGATTTCTCGCAAGCGGACAGCACACGAGCCATATAATTTCCGCGCTGTATAAATTAATTACCCACTCGTTCTCTCCACCTTCTCCTTCTTCATCTTCTTCTCTTCCTCATCCGCATGCGTATACCTTCCTCCAACGAGTCCTTGTAAATTAGCCGACGGTGCATTATGGCCATACGATTTATTAATACAATTTGCCTGTACGTTGGAAGCACTGCTCGTCGATTATCGTGACCGCTCCTTTCTACCAAGAGAGCCGAGTTAGAACGACGATGTTTTAGCACGTACATCGTAAAAGGGCGGATCGCTAGGATATTAGGAACAGAGAGATAAAAATAGATAGATGGATAGAAAGAGAGAGAGAGAGAGAGAGAGAGAGAGAGAAAATTTCAGATTGACATTATTGATTTTTATACATACGCGTTTCTCTCCTTCTCTATTTATTTTTTATGAAACGATTATAATTAATATTTAATTTTCCATCGAAGTGTAATCAGAATTATATCCAAAATTCCATCGTTTAAATTCATTTGGTTTATCGGTAAGTTTCTCTTATTTGTTCGCAAATATAGATTCGCTTAGAGAAATTGGAACGGTTTAATTAAGAACTTAAATATAAACGGTAATTTCCAGAAATATCTGTCAACTTTAAAGCTAAAATACTATGTAGATATTTTAAGTCATGACGCGGAATCGTACTAATTCAGGTATAAAAATTAGACAAACAATTGAATCTGATTTTACCCGAATGGATATCAGTAGTAGTAATAAGAAAATCGTGTTTGTTAAATATATAGAAGTTAAATTTACGGAAAGATTAAGGGGAAGGTGTTGCTCGTGTTCTTTAGTGTTACTGTTTAAAGTGTTTGCGTAGGGACAACGTCGTCGTCGTCATCGTCATGAGCTGCACCTGTCGTTGGAGAAAGACCCTCGATGCTTTTATACCTATTACCAGTGGTACACACACATATATATATATATATATATATATATATATATATACATGTATACATATATATACTCACATACACATTTCGTTCATGTGTTGCCAGTATACACGTAGGCATATATTTGTCCAAGTTTTAATGCGCTCAGGTAATAGAGTCGAAACGCAAGAGAAGCATTAGCCTCTTTCTCGCGAGCACTTTGCAGCTCCCATTACCGAAGTTTCTCCTAGTGATTAAACCTCAAGCAAGTCACTCAGGAGCTTTTCGACGTTAACTCAGCTTCCCCGCTGGTATTCAAGATTTCAAGTAATTTTGCTCGGCTGCATTGTCGTCACCTTTTCTCTCTCTCTTTATCTTTATCTTTATCTTTATCTCCATCTCTCTATCTTTCTAACCTTTTCTCAATTCTCCTCAGACAGTCGTCGCCGGTACGGATTGTTCGTCGTTGAGTTTCCGTCGAAGAAAAAGTGTGCGAAGTCTTTCCATATTCTTCATTATTATTCTATAGGTAGCATCCTCGCTTTCGACTACGATAGTGAAAGTAGAAACTGCAAAAGAAGAGAGAAAAAGATAGATAGATAGATAGATAGATAGATAGATAGATAGAGAGAGACAGAGAGAGAAAGGGAGGGAGAGAGAGAGAGAGAAAGAAAGAAAGTAAGTCTTTCTTTTTGAGAAAAAAGAAAAAAGAAAAAAAAGAACGGAGTTAATTTCCCCATTTGAATTTTTCGCTTCTCCTACCCGTCGTCCGTAGTTTTCTTTTAATTTAAAAAAAGCAGTCACGGTGTGTCCTTTTAAATGAGGTACGATTTATATTCTATGTCCAAGTAGCGCCTATTCCCAACTCCCCCCCTCCACCATGTCTCTTTCCCTTCATTTTTCTGTATTTTGTTCTTTCGTACCGGAGCGCCACCGAACATTCTTTCTAATAATTTTTCTTCCCATTTTATATCCCGGGAAAAAAGCGGCGGTAGCAACGCTCTCTTAAATTTTTCAACATAACTGTGAGCTCACGCAACAAGGGAGATGGGGAAGGGGGAGAGAGGGAGGGAGGGAGGGAATGGGATCTCGTAACGACGGCCGACGCAAACTCAAACATAATTAAAATCGCAATACCTGAGATCCCCGAAGGAAAAGCCAATATCGCGGGACACGAATGGGAAGGGTGAACAAGGGAGATAGAAAGTGGCGAGAGTATAGAGCGAAGAAAGTGGTGCAAGCAAGATAGAAAGGAGAAACAGAAGAGAGAGAGAAAGAAAAAGAGAAAGAGAGAGAGAAAGAGAGAGAGAGAGAGAAAAACCAGCATGGAGCCGAGCAACGCAACATTCGAAGCTAATACGAAGTACTAGATAAGTTGGCATGAACGAAGCTATAATACCACCGAGGGTCTTCCTTTCTTACGCTATCTTCGAAGGAACCTTTGACTATACTTTTTGGGGTAGATCAAGTAATGAGGGAAACGTTGCCCCGGGGGGTTCCTATGAGACGAAACGTTGGGGTCTCTTTATTTAATAACCCCAGGCTGGTGTCAAGGAATATACATTACGAGACTGCATATTCCTGATACCTTCCTTCGATTTCGATACCTTCCTTCCTTTACTTCTTTTCGATTATCCTCTTTGTAAATATTCTCCTTATCTTCTAGACGAAAATAAGAAAAAGAAAAGACATAAAGGAAGACATATTAGGACATTAATATAGTACGTCATATTTTTTTTCTAAGTACATTCTTTAATTTTCTCAAACAATTTTCTTTAAGATCGTATTTTCTATTCCTTTTACTTGAACGCTTGTGAATTCCTCCACACATACATTTAATTACTTACGGGTTATTACTTGTTTCCGCTCGCTATTTCCCCCCTTCCTTTCTCTCTCTCTCTCTCTCTCTCTCTCTCTCTCTCTGTCTCTCTCTCTCTGTTTATCCATTCCCTACTTCCTCCGTCAGGTTAGGAAATAGAAGGAGAGCTGGTGGATAGATTAAAAATAAATTGAAAGGGTACCTTCGATCCGGCCTCTTAACGCCCACTTTTTCTAACTAAAAACCAAGCGAGTTCGTTGACTCGAAAGCAGCACCTCCTACTTGCACCTCCTGAAGGTTAGAGCAATTTTCCCTTTCTC
Source organism: Vespa crabro (assembly GCF_910589235.1). Taxonomy (NCBI): domain Eukaryota; kingdom Metazoa; phylum Arthropoda; class Insecta; order Hymenoptera; family Vespidae; genus Vespa; species Vespa crabro. The sequence continues at coordinate 7,288,641 of NC_060957.1, forward strand.
TCTCTCTCTCTCTCTCTCTCTCACTCACTCACTCACTTACTCTCTCGCTCTATCTCGACTACATAGACTTATCGGCAACTTCGTTATCTTTTAAGATGGAAGCCGGTCCTGTGAAAAGCGACAAAGAGTGTAAGTAAGACGGGATGAATTTAGTTTTCCTTTCTTTTTTCTATTCTTTTTCTTTTTTTTTACTTTTTCCTTTCTTTTTTTTTCCTTGCTAGCAAGTAAAACTCTTTCGCAACGAACGCGTTCAAAACTCCCGCCATTCAAGGGCAAAACTTTTCTTTACTAGTTGGAGAAACTATTTCGCAACGTCTTCGTCCTTTGCCTATCACGTTTTACCTGTGTCGGTATTCGATATTTTCTTCGGGAAGAGAACTCGGATATCTCAGAACGAGAAGTTCCAGTCCTTTGGGAAAGAAAAGGGTGCTTCTCCTTTCATGAGCTTCTTCTCCTTATTTCCGAAAGATTCCATGAGACTAAATTCACCGAGAGAAGCAGGAGGACCCGTTAAGAAACTAGAAGGGATTTCCTTCGAATCGGTCCTCTCGTGCGCGAGAAATCGCACCGGATATGGCGTTTTCTTCCTTGCTAGATATAAAGAGTAGAAGGGACTCCTTCTTCTGGAAATCCAAAGATATGATGTTTTCTCTTTCCTTTCTTTTTCTTGTTTTTTCTTCTTCTTCTTCTTCTTCTTTCACTTTAATATTTTTATTGCGAGTACGCGAACATCACGCACGATTTCCTCCTCGTGTTTTTCGTCGTCGTCGTCGTCGTCGTTGGAGTCGGACGTTCGAACTCGTACCTAGTAGACCAAGCGGATGTACCTATAACTATTTATAGGTATCAAGACGTAGACGAAAAGGAAATTTCTTTCGTCTTGCTTTCCTCTTTTCTTTTCCCTTCTTTTTCTTTTTGCAAGAGCACGCGAAGTCGAACATGAATTTTTCGAGTAATTTCATGGTTCACGAGGATGCGCAAGATTCTTCCGGTATGAGAAGAAATAGTTGCTTTTTCGAATTGGAGAAACGTTATCTACACACTCACTTACATAAGTATGTGTATGTACGATTGTTCGCGTTCTCTTCTGTGGGAAGTAACTTTCAGAAAATGGAAATGCTTACTACACTCGGCAAACAACGCTCGGAATGACATTTTGTATTTGCACGACGTTGGTAATATTTGTCAGTAGCACGGACTCACGCACAAAATTGAAGGAGACACCCTCTATGTACTGCCGGCCAGCAATATCCACTGTCAGCTTTCCTCTCTTTATTTTTTCACCCTCTTTATTTCTATCTCTGTCCCTCTCATTTTCTTTCTCTCTTTCTGTCTCTCTCTCTCTCTCTCTCTCTCTCTCTCTCTCTCTCTCTCTCTTTCTCTCTCTTTTCTTCTTCGCTCTCGTCTATTTCATGTACGTGGTGGCTTACATACATCGGAAGGCGAAACGAAACGTGGGTAAAATCATTTGACGCGTGTAATGCGTTTTTTATTAAAGTCCCTTACTCACGGATGCAAGGCGTAAAATATATTTCAGTATAAAGTATATGAAATAACTTAGAGATTAAAACTATATATAAATAAAGAGAACTATCGTTTTGACCTACAAAATTTGTTTCTATGACTAGTATTCTACTACGTTTTTTTTTCTCTCCTTTCTGTTTCAGGTAAGTTCAAAACTCGACAAACCTCATCCATGATTTAAGACGATGTCTCCCGACTTAACGTAAGCTGTTTATTAATCGTTCATTCGATCGTTATCAAAGAACTTTTTATTTTATGTTTCAACGAACGTTCAGGCCGTCTATCTCTTTTATAACTCTCGCGAGTCGGCTCTCTCTTTTCGTAAAATCGTTCCACCATAAATTCACGAAAGTTTAATGCCATCCGATTTGAAATCCACCGGTGAAAGAAGTTCGTGCGACGCTTAACTACTTCCGACTACTCCAAGTAGGTCGATTCTTTTCAGGTTACGAGCGGATTTACTTTTATCGGCAAAGCACGAAATATATGTATACATACATATGTATATATATATACAATGTGTATATATTTACTACCTATAAATATAGTCCAGTCGTCGTTGAACGTTTGTAAAACTTTGAACGATGCAGTAAACTGCACTCGCGCGTCCATTCGCGAGTAAGCTTTAGTGGATGATGGACCAACGAAAAAGGTGAGGGAAGGTGAGGTGAAACGTTTTAACTTCCTTAAGTAAGTTATCGCGTTAATAAAATCAGTGCTAAGGAAAGAAAGGAAAAAAAAACCTCCCACGATTATACGAACGTCGTTGGAAATTCGAGGAAGAGATTAAAAGATTCGGATCGATCAACTCAAATTTTTTTTCCTTCCAAATCGAAATATTTATTCTTATATATATCGATTGAAATGATTCCAGGAAAATTATAATCGAATTGTTTAATAATTGATCTCTCATAAAAGTTATTTGAGACTATCTAGTTCTACTCTAACAATTCTATTGGAATTGAAAGAAAGGATAGAAAGAAGAAATAGAAGAGGAGTTTCGTACTCGTGACGAAAGTGACGCGGTCGAAGTTGCACTTGCACGTTTGTCGTACGTGAGGTATGTGCACAGAGCCAGTGAAATTGAGAGAGATCGAGATAGATCGAATGAGAAAGAAAGAGAAAGAAAGAGAGAGAGAGAGAGAGGAGAGAGAGAGAGAGGAGATCGGGTCGTGTCGCTTGGAGAAAACGAGACGCGGCTTTGCCATTAGCCGACACCCGTCGTGCACCGCGAATAGCCGTGGTCTCTCTTCTTCGTTGCTCCACGCTAATTGGCAAACATCGAGCTGCATGGCTTATCGCGATCGTCCAGCGATTTTTGCAAATTACGACGCTCGTCCGTTCGCCCAGCTACAAACGCGAACTTCGCTCGCTCCCGTTGTTGTTGTTGTCGTTGTCGTTGTTGTTGTTGTCGTCGTCGTAGTCGTCGTCGTCGTCGCCATCGTCATCGTTGTTGTTGTTGTTGTTGTTGTTGCTGCTGCTACTGCTGCTGCTGCTGCTGCTGTTACTGCTGCTGTCGTCGTCGTCGTCGTCGTCGTCGTCGCCGTCGTCGTCGTCCTCCTCGTTGGTGTTCCTGCTCCTGCAGGAGATCTCCGATAACACGTCCGTCGATATCAGCGTTCCTCAACGAGTATCCTTCGAAAAACATGCGACTCACACCTTTTTATTCTCAGCTACTGCACGATCAAAGTATCTCTACGTTTCGTTCATATATTTTAAAGCCGATATTAGGATTATTCATATTTCCGTTTGAGTTTTAAGAATGGAGAAAATGTTTATGAGATGATTGATTAAAATTTTATATATATTGCGTAAAATTAAAGAACTAATTTGAAACTAATTACATGATAACGATTGTTGCTTACTTTCTAAAGTTTTCAATTTTAATTATATATAGAGAGAACCTTCTAACGGTGTAATAAAACTCATTGGAAGAAACGAAGATGATTCTAAGTTCATTCACTGTAAAAGCGACTTTAATTAAGTTCCACGGATAGGAGAACCACCGGTGGCTCACCAACGGACGAAAGGTTTTCAGATATTCTCCTGTAATATGACGAGAAGTAGATTAGTCGAAAGCCGTTTCATATAATTACGGTAGCTCTGGGGCGCACTTAAGGCGTTTTCTCTTTTCTTATATTTCTCAGTACCTTCTCTCTTTGTCGTATCGTCGCAAAAGTTTTTCCAGGTGTTTCTCGACAGATTTAGGCCAACCATTCATTGTCGTGTTCTGATGATGGTGGTGAAGGTTGGCGAGGAGATGAAAACTTTGGCTTCGCCGTGAAATGAGATAGAAGAAAAAAGAAGATAGAAGATAAATAAAAAGAAAAAAAATAGACGGCAAAGCTGAAAACTTAGAAACACCTTAGAAAACTAGCACGAGCTTTAGGATTAGTCAATTTTAATTTCGTTATCACGGAGAATGGAAGGTGATCTTTTTAACAAAAAGTTTACTACCTATGAAAACTTACTTTTTTGTTAATTTTACTTAGTTAACAGAAATGATAAAAGCTAAGACATTCGTTTCGTTATTTATAACTGTTATAAGTCAAGCTTACGTGAATTTCTCCAAAAAAAAAAGAAAAAAGAAGAAATGATAAAACGAGGCAAAGCAGAAAACAAAAAAAAAATTGGAGGAAATCCGTCGAAATCCGTAAGCAGAAAGCTAAATTTTTCTTTCTCTTTCACTCACTTTCCCTCTCACTTTTTTCCGTCACAGGGATGCGTCTCTCCACGCGTAAAACATTTTTCAATCGAGCAAACTCTAACGTGTTGCGTCATGCGTATATTACACGTGTGTACGTACACGTACATATTCGATTTTCCGCGTATAGACACAGGGAAAGGCAGAAAGAGAGAGAGAGAGAGAGAGAGAGAAAATAGCAAAAAGAGATACGGCAGGTGGCACCAAAAAATGGGCCGAAAAGGTTTGAATCGAAATAGCGGTACGGCCAAGCGGTGCGGAAGTCGCATCTCTTTCTCTCTCCCTTTCTCTCTTTCTCTCTCTCTCTCTTTCTCACTATCTCTCTGTTTTACTCTCTGTAACACATCGTCCGATTCGCAAACGTTTTTTTTTTGTCTTCTTTTCCTTCTCTCACCGACAAAATTAATTTCGTCGAGCACCGCGATAACTCATGGCCGCGTGTCAACGCTTTGACGCGCATAAAAATCTCGTCTCGGTGCGGTCGACTCGGTGCGGCCTCGCTGCCGTTTGCCGGCTACTCGCCATTGCGGCTTACGGAAGCGTAGCTTTAACGAAAACGCCAGAGTACCTATACGTAAATATATGTATACGTAAGTACATACATATATAGGGTGTCCCATTTGAATGATTTCCCAAACTATAGCCCATTTCAAATAAAACTTATCCTATTTCGTGGAGGACGTCTTATTATGACAATCACAATAACACTTTGGTCTTTCGAGATAGTTCAAGATAGAGTAAAAGAATGAAGGTCACCTTGTAATCTTAGAAACACATCCACCTAGAGAAGATTTGTGATCGCCATAAGATATCCCTCTCTTCCACTTCCTCGAAACAGAGTAAGTTTAGTTTGAAATATTTTTTGAAACGAGCTGTAGCTTGGAAAATAATTGCGCGCGAAACTTCAAATGGGACACCCCGTATTTATATACGTATATATAATATATATATATATATACATACACACGTGTAGTTGTTTCTCGCGGTGCCGGCGGAAAACACGATTTACGAATGCGGCCGAAACGCACAGCAACCCCACTCTTTCTACGGCTTGCTTCGTCGCTTATTAAAATTGTTTTCGTCCAAGCACCGCTTCAACGACATTCTTTTTATGGAGTCACGTGGGTGGCTGAAGCAAAGGGACCGACCACCGATGGAGAAAGATACCTTTATATCTTGTCGTTGTGGACCAATTTTTCTCCTTCCTTTTTCTCTCATTGCTCTTTTTTCATTTGTCGTTTCTTCTTTCTTTCTTTCTTTTCTTCTTTTTTCTTTTCTTTTTTTCTTTTTTTTTTCTTTCCATTTAATACTCGCGCACACAAACCACGTTCCTTCCACTCGAGTCTCGGTACAGAGTAGTTTGCATTTTTTCATTTCGTATTCCACGTCGTAATTAATTTCATTACGAGCTTCCCTCACATTCCAGAATGTCTCCTTTCTTACACATTAATAGAGAAAGAGAGAAAGGAAGAGAGGAGTCCGGAAAGGAGATAATATCTCGGACGATTCCGTTTCCACTTTTCTTCCATTCATAACGATTTTCAGTTTCATTCGTTTGCCACCTGCATAACTTTAGAAATGGAGTTATCTTTAAGATGACTCTTGTAAACTCGAAGAATCCGAGAAAGAAAGAAAAGTTAAAAATGAAAGGTGTAGGGAGGTATTCGATTATGACAGTATAGAATTCGGTGTATATATAAATAAAGATATTAAGACTCTTCTGTACGATACTTCGTTAAGAGCATTGCTCTCATTGTAGCGAGTCATGAACGAAGTGAACGTAATTAAAGTGAGTGCACGTTTGAAACTAAAGCGACAGAACTAGAGTTCGATGAAGAGGAAAGGTAGCCATGATGGAAGGGTAGGTAGAGGAGGAAACGGAGAAGGAGAAGAAGAAGAAGGAGGAGGATGGATGGCTGGTAGCTCATGGAGGGACTGACATAATACTAAATTGATTCTCAAGCTTGGCTGTTCTGAGGTCGCGCCAGGTCAAAAGCCTTTTGTAAATCTTATTATCGTATGTCTGCTACTGGACTCGAAGCAGTGACAGAGCAACGGCGAATCGTGCAATTAATCCATTACTTCAATTACCTTCCCCTTATTATCTACCTAAAGTATATACGAAGACGTACATATATTTTACGTGTTATGCGCCTGTCCTTCTTTTCATTTAAATAGAGATGTGTACTATCACGTTATCGGCTTGTACCACGCTCGAACGGATATATCGAAAACGATAGCTCGAACATGGCGCGGATTTTAAGCCGCCAAGAGATCGAGACGCTTTCCCGGATTGCTATATTATATCGCGTATACGAGGCACGATTCTCTCGTTTCTCGATAAGAATCTCGAAAAAGCCAGGATTATATTTCATCGTCGATATACGTGGAAATCATAATCCCCATCATGCTTTTCTTATTCTTGATTCACTTATCGTATTTCATTTGGGAGAGAAAAAGTGAGGAGGAAGGAAAAGTAAAGAAAACAAATTCGAGATACACAATCAATGATGTCTTTTTTTTTCTCGACGGTTAATCAAAAAGAATATCACGAAGTATAAGAAAATTCATTTATAAAGGAATCCCTAGACACGTTGATTTCACGATACTATTCAAGTAATGTAACCAAGAATTTCAAGAAACGATCTTCGAAAGAAGTTAGAGAAGATAGTTATAAGAGAATCTCGACGATATTAGAAGTAACGTTTTAATGAGAACGATAGAGGTAAAAGGCGAAACGTAAGGAATTGAGTACACCGTCTGGCTTTTCTCGTTAATTTCATACCGGCTTGAGAATTAAAGCTTTGATGAGCTTCACGATGCATTCTCTATTTATTTTAAACCGTAGTAACGAGTAGGAGGAGGAAGAGGATAAGGAGGAGGAGGACGAAGAGGAGAAGGACGAGTCACGGTTGCTCTGGCTACCGTGACGTTAAATTCGTACGAAGGCGGATCTCGTGTTTTTACTCGACTCTACCCTCGTTTCTCTCTCTCTCTCTCTCTCTCTCTCTCTCTCTCTATCTCTCTTTCTCCCTTTTTCTCTGACCAGTGCCGCGAAATTCAAAATCCATGTTCGCAGCAATATATCGTGTCGACCGCACGACTTTCCCCTCTTTCGAGTTCGTTCCAACCCGTTAAACCGAACGATACTATACTCATTCTCTTTCACTCTACTACCTGACGAGAAAGACAGAGAGGGATGAGGCAAACCAAGAGCAAAAGATATCGTAGCCCGGTAGAGGAAAAATGGAGACGGAGGCGAAATATAAGCTGAAAGGGTAGGGTATGGCATACCGAAAAGGTGTTTCCTCGTGGTATCGAAGTCGAACCCAGAGAATGGAGTGGCGTAGATTTATTTCGATTTATCTTGAATTTAGGTACGAAGAAAATGAAGAATTTATCGGTATCGGAGAAGACAGAGATGGAGGAGGTCTGTAGGAGAAAAGACATACATACGAGAAGGAGAAAAAGAAGGAGGAGGAAGATGGAAAGAGGAAGAAAAAGGAGGAAGGAGAAGGATGGAAAGAGAGAGAGAGATAGAGAGAGAAAGAGAGAGAGAGAGAGGGAAGGAAGAAGGGAGGGAGGGATCGCTGCTTTCGTTTTCGCGTGGGTGGTGCGAGGATCGAGTGAGCCGGAACCTCTGGCTCTTTCGTACGACGGCAAATCTCTTTCTCCTATCTGCTTACCGAGAGAGAATGAGAGCGTCTCGTCTCTTTTCTCTCTCTTTCTTTGCTCTTTTAAAGGAGCACAGAGCGCATTTACGTAGCTACTTATCTCGTTAGAGGCACGTCTCCACCCTCCTACGCCATCCGAGCTGCGCACTCGCGATCCCCGTTGCTCTGCTCGTAATCTGCTATGGCCGACTCGAAAGTCACAGTCCTCCTTTTTGGTTGAGAAAGAAAATCTCTTTCTTTCTCTCTCTTCCTCCCTCCCTCCCTCTCTCTCTCTCTCTCTCTCTCTCTCTCTCTCTCTCTCTCTCTCTCTCTCTCTCTCTCTCTCTCTGAAGGCATACGTTCGAGAAACCTAAGTGGTGCGATCGCGGAGAACGCTCGTGAAACAGGATAAGAGACTGCCAGGAACCACCGTACTGTGTCCTGAACTCAATGAAATGTGTACCCTGCTCCGATTCTCTCAAGAAACACTTTGTTGTTTAACGTTACTACGTCGGACATTCGAGCACTCGACTTTCCTCGGAAATGTTACATTCTCCTTGATTTATCCTTCCCCATCGTCAAGGATTATCTAGCTATGGAATCGAAAGGACGTACGAAGAAACCAACGTGCTCCGTCCTTCTCATTGCTCCACCTTTCTTTTCTCTCTTCAATTTCTAACTTACCTTCCACCAAGTTTCTTCTTTTTCTTTCAATCTTCGTACTACAGATTACACGTCGCTAGGAAACGTCTCTCGTAACGAGCTCGATCAATACATTCTTCCAAGAAATGGATCTCTAGATCGTATAGCTTCGTGCCTTGTATAACGAAGATACTGAATAGAAAGTACTACACGAATTGTAAGAAGAAACTAAGTGATTAATTACACTACGATATAATGAATAACTTATATGTATTCTACTTTTAACTTGTGTATATACAGGATAAAGACTTTCTCGGAGTCTCTTTTGCAAGAGATTAATGAAAAGAAGATTGCATATCGAAATTACGTACTTTCCAATTAGCTCGGATAATCTGCGTTCGATCGAACAATGAACGTTTTTCTCACGGATAAACGCTTATCTGGAAGTAACAGCTTCGTTGCATCTACAAAAGTATTTCGCGTAATTATCGATAAGAATGGTAGACTAGTTGTCTCAATTAAGTTTCTAATTTCTCTCTCTTTTTCTGTCTCTCTCTCTTTCTCTCCCCCTCCCCCCTCTCTCTCTCATTTCAAACTTGAAAATCACATAAATCCTAAGTATGATGTTGCGCCTGAAGCGAAGACTGCAAATTCCTCGTTCGCGCGTCGTACCTTCTTTTATCATTTGCAGGCACAGAAGGAGCGTAACATTCGCGTACGCAGAATTCCGCGAGCGTACTTATCTCATTAGAAGCACGTTGGAATTCCGGTACATCATATAACGTCGCGAATCTCAGCTTAACTCTACTCCTTTCTCTTTCTCTATCCTTCTCTTCCTCTTACTCAGAATTTCACTCGTGAAACTTAGGAAGAGGATCCAAGAATCCTAAAGCGCACGAAGCTGGATAGTCACAAAGCGTATACGGAAGGGCCCTGCATTCTGCGCTAAATGTAACGACGAAGTTGAAACGACGATCGAGAGTCATTAAAGTACACTTACTCCGTGTTAACGTGCGCACCTTCTCTGTGGGAGTTACGCGCTTACGAGTTACGTCTTGCACCTTTCGCGTTCAATTTTCCGTTTCGTTTCCCTATTAACGCCTGACAAACTTTCCTAAAACGTCAGCGTACAAGATTTAATTTGATTTCGTTGCCAATCTCTCGTTTCTCATCGGCGATCTTTTGACTCAGGAGTTCCATTTCTGCTCGTAACCATGGTCAATAATAACGTTCTTTCTTCTTCGTTTTCTTCTTCTTATACTTTTTCTTTCTTTTTTTTTTTATCTCTTCGATTCGTTCGTAGAACATTAACGGGACTTTTACGTCTAACCACTTCGATGGATACGTCTTAAGGAAAGTACCGTTTGCAAGAGCTTTCAAGGCTCATTTTTATGAGTTTGAAAATAAAAATAAAAAAGACAGATACAGAGCATAAAAAGAAAAACAACGAAAAAAAAAGTCGCAAGAAACATCGTCCGATCTGTTTACTTGAACTATTCTCGTAGAAAGACTACGAACAAAGGTATAACGTGAAGCGATTGCATTTAGTACCTGTTTATCGCGTTCACAGAGTCGAGAGACTCTCCTAAGCCTTCTCGTGCAAGATCTACCGCCACGATCTACTCGTAATCTCGCTACAAATGTTCTCCGTACTTCGTGTCCCGAAGAAATTCTATCGCAATGCGCATAATGTCGCTAGAGAGAAAGAGAAAGAGAGATAGAGACTAAAGAGATAAAGTATCTCGAATCGACTACAGTCTACTACCACCAAGTTAACGCATAATGAAGCGATCGATCGACGTGGTTATTCGTTTCCTGAACTCCACCCTTCCATTCTCTATACCATTCCAGAATTAAAATCGACTCTTTCCCGACGTAGGTAATAGTAGTAGCGATAGCAGTAGTGATAGTAGTAATAGTAGTAAATTTAGTTGGCGACATATTCATATTTTTTTCTCTATTTCCATTCTTTTTTTTTTTTTTCTTTTTCTTTTATATCCATTAATCGCCATAGAATGTTACTAGCAGGTTATTCACGAGAAACTTTAAGTAATCAAACGCTCTCTCGATCTATTTTTGTATTTTTCTTTACCACTTTTGAGAATTTTATTTGTTTATAAAATATCATCTTATTTGTCGAGAGAATGCGAACTTTTGCTTTTTTTTTCTTTTTTTTTTAAATGTTAGAAGCAGCGGCCATGGTGTCCGACGTACACACAACGATCGGATAAATAGGCCGTAATGGCACAGATAATGCGTATGAAGCGGCACTCCGTGCCATACATTCCGTACGTGCTCTTTCTCTTTCTTTCTCTATCTTTCTCTATCTCTCTCTCTCTCTTTCTCAAAGAGAAGAGATAGGTGAGCCACGTATACACCCACGCGACGCTCGAGGCATACCGGGTGTGACCGTAAAACGAGTCTCTGCCGATTCCCGTCGAGGCAAAGTGGCGTCAAGTGGAAATCGATAAACATTTGCTGCTGTGTTACTGTGTATATTTGCCTATACTTTTTCCCTTCTCACTCTCTCTCTTTCTCTTTCTCTCTCTCTCTCTCTCTCTCTCTCTCTCTCTCTCTCTCTCTCTCTCTCTCTTTCTTATGCTCGAGCGATACACTCGTCTCATTGTGTGTACTTCCTTCCATACCTTCTCTCCTCCACTCCTCTCTTCTTATTTTTCACGCATGTTTATCGTCCATTAATTTCAAGATAAGCGTGTTCGCGAATTCCAGATCTCCTTTGCTTTTTAAAATCGCATCGATATACGAGTTTATTACCAGTCTATCGAGCGTTTTAATGGTCACCAAGAGGCAACTCCAAGAGCGAGGAAAAAAGGGACATGGCCGAGAACAAGAAGGAAAAGAGGAGAAAAAGAGAGAGAGAGAGAGAGAGAGAGAAATAAAGAGAGAAAGAGAAAAAGAGAGAGAAAGAAAAAGAGGAAGAATGGGAAAAAGAAGTGGCAGCCGGTCGACGGTTACGCGATATTTGGAGGAAGGCTAATAGGATCGCGCTAATTAAATTCCACGTCGCGTAATTAACTGACCGACTGTTTAAAACTGTCGGAACGACGTTACATATAATCAATTAACTTAGAACTTACGAACGAACCATGTGTTTGAAGCTATCGAGCGAATCGTATTACGAGGGATGAAAGGAGGAAGAGAGAAAGAGAGAGAGAGAGAGAGAGAGAGAGAGAGAGAGAGAGAGAGAGAAAAGGAAAGGGAGAAAAAGAAAGAGAATTTAAATATCCACTTTTCATTATTTTATATTAAACCTATTACATATACATATATATGTATAATATAATATCAGAGAACATTCACATATATCGGGTACCTTTCCTAATACAAAAACAAGAAAACGACGAAGATATCTCGATGAGAAAGACACCTCACTTGGTCGAAAGGGAAAAGGGTAGGAGAGTCCCGACGGGAGAGCAAAGAGTCACCGAGCTCTACTCTCGGGCAGGTGTGTGTTGCACGAGCGAGAGAGTGCCGTGGCAAGTACGAAGAGACAAGGAACGGCAACACGTAGGTAACCTTCGACCCTTCCACGGACTCCCTGCTATTTTCCCCTCTTCGTTCCTCTTCTTGCATCCGCGCGTGGTACACGGCTGCTCCATCCCTCTCGTTTCATCTTTCTCTTTCTATCTTCGTCCGTTGTAACAGCCGTCCCTCTCCATGCCATTCGTCTTCGTAGCGAGTCACCACCATACTTCTCTCTCTCTCTCTCTCTCTCTCTCTCTCTCTTTCTCTATCTCTATCTCTTTTCTCTTTCCTTACCTGCATGCCATCGCGTAGCTCTTCCTTCCTTCGCACAGCATCCTCGATTGCCTTGCTTAGAGAAAGAGAGAGAGAGAGAGAGAGAGAGAGAGAGAGAAAGAGAGAGAGGAGGTCCGTGATCATCGTAAAAGGCTTGGCGATGACGCAGAAATTACGAGCCGAGTATAACGACTTCGTCGTCCTACTCTTCATCTTTTCTTTTATTTTTCATCTTTATCCTCATCATTATCATCTTCATCTTTGACCTCGACTCTATTTTCTCGAACTCGATGAAAGCTTTCTCTCGACGCAACGAAATGCGTCTTGATCTATTAGATACTATCTTCTTTCATTATTATCAATACGATACCTTCTTTCTTCCCTTTTTTTCTTCTTTTTCTTTTCCTTTTTCTTTTTTTGCTCTTTCTTTCTTTTCGATGAAACATCAGGAAGATTATATCGCAATGATCATTTCTAGTGTTCCTCATTTAATAGAATTCGATATTATTTCACTCTTTGCTCAATTCGAATGTGTATATTGGTACACACACATACATATAGTACTTCTAACTTACTCTTCTTTTGGTACTTCTATTCCATGGATACTTTAGACAATACGTAACATCACGATATTGACTTTACAACGAGAAATAAAGCTAAGAAATAGATTTCTTTATTGCCATCCTTTCGTAATTTCGAGTTATTCACCCACCATGGAAGAATATCGTGCCAATATATCCTTACATTTTTCTTCTATGTTCAACTTTCACTTGTGTTACGTATTGGAAGAATTATTTCCTTCCTTTCTTTCTTTCTTCCTTTCTTTTTCTTTTTTTTTTATTCTTTTTGCAAAGCCTGCAAAGTTCACAACACAAAATGCACAAGGTACGAATAATATTCCGTATACGTTAGGCGTGTGCTCGAAAAAGAATGCATATTTTTCAATTCTCTTTGAAGCTTTCCACGAGTCAAAGTTAAGAACACGTAACGTACGTATAGGCGCATACCAATACACACGTAGTCATAGGGAGACACGTGGAAATACAAACGAGAGGGTCAAGACTCTTCTCGTCGAGTTCTCTTCCAGTAGAAGCCTACGTTCAGGCAACCGAACGTAAAGTACTGTTAATGCAACCTCACGATCGCTAGATCGCGATGAGCTACAGGAAGAGTGGATTCAACGGGAGGATCCTGCTTCTTCTTCCTCCTCTTCTACTTCTTCTTCTTCTTCTTCTTCTTCTTCTTCTTAGTCTCAGTGTGGCTGCATCGTCACGAGATCTCTCTTTCTCTGTCTCTCTTACTTGTCAGGCGAAGCACTTTTCGAGCCGAGTAGCGAGTTCCGCCGATTGTTCGACGATCGACCGTCTACCTTTCCTACTTCTCGTCCTCTTCTTCTTAGCTGGACACTCGAATGGACTGATCGATGTTTCTAGAAACATAGTTTGAACGGACACCAAGAAAGGATTTCCAAAGGCATGCATGTTTCGTCTTTTTTTTTCTACGAACTTCTATATCTTACTCCGTCTCTGTTACTTTTTCTCCTTTTCTCTCTTTCTTTCTTTGTCATTTGTTAGTTGTTTTTTTCTTTACGAGATAATCAGATTATAAGGGAGAGGTCTTTGAGAATGGGAAAAAGTAGTTCGCGCCGGGAAATAAATCCGTAATCTCAAACGAGCGTGCAACGACTCGTGCCGTATTAAAGTCCACGATCCTTTGCAGCTTCCTGGGCAGGGAAAGCTCGTGATACTCTGTGTCTTTCTTCTAGTATCTGCTATAGAAAGGTTACTATAACGTCGTCCACCTCGCCGTAAAACAACACGACGACTCCTACGATCTTTCCGACGACTTGTGTTGTTTGTTTTATGTTGTTATTTTATACCAAAGAGAAGATAAATGAACTCGAAAGATTTATATAACGAGCGAAACGAAATTACGGCGAATGGGTTTCCACTTCGGTGACGTTCTTACTTCTACTATTGTGGGTTCGCTTTTCAATTAATGGGAAAATCTCGAAATACGCGAATCGCCTAAAACGTACCAGTGATATCTACGCGAATGTAGACCGATAAGAGGGATAGAAAGAGGAAGAGAAGGAGAGAAAGGAAGAGTAGGATAGTAAGGAAGAGTAGGATGGTCGAACCTTAACTTCGCTCTGTGGCTTCGGTAGGAGCATCCAATCTCACGAAGAAGGAAGAGAGAGGAAGAGAGAGAGATAGAGAGAGAAATAGACAGAGGAACGAAGAGGAATCGAGAACGATCCTTTGGTCTTTGGCTCGAGTTGCCTGGTCCCTCTCGCTACGAATTACCGCTAATCTCTTGCACCCTACGTTTCCCATCTCCATCTTTCTCTCGACCTTCCCTATTCCTCCTTCTTTCTCTCTCACTTCCTCTTTCCAGCTCTCGAATCTTCCTCGCTCGTACCTGTCTCAGTATATCCTCGAGCACACCCTTCCTCTTACATCTCTCGTCTCTAGTCCTCTACGCTCGTTCTCTCACCCTCAACGTGCTTTCGAGTGGCGTCTAAGCGCACTACTACGGTCGGACTCTAAGAGGTTCCATCTCTCTCTTTCTCTCTCTCTCTCTCTCTCTCTCAATCTCTTTCTTTCTCTCTCTCTCTCTCTCAATCTCTTTCTCTTCGTTTCTCTTTCTCTCTTTTCTTTTTCTCTTTTTCTTTCTTTTGCTCGGGCTTCCGAGGCAGAGGCTGGATGACGTTTAGCCTTGAGCACTCACCACTTTAAAATTCTTCCTAATCTCAGTAACCGACCTCGTGTTCCACGTAAGCTTCCTCTTTACTCCCTTTACCTCGATTCTGTCTTCTCTCTCTCTCTCTCTCTCTTTCTCTCTCTCTCTCTCTCTCTCTTACTTTCTCTTCTCTCTTCTCTTCTCCCACATCTCTTTCAAGAGCAAAGAAGACGACCTCTACCTAACCGTGTGCGGCGTTAATGACGACGATAAAAAGATTAACGGAGAATTGCTCGTAGTGGATTTCGGCCTACGGTGAACATTCCATGAAGAAAAGAGTAAGAGAGGGAGAAAGATATATATATATATATATATATGAAGAGAGAGGGTGGAATTAGTAGAAAGCACTAGAAAAGGGGAGAGCGAGAGAGAAAGAGAAGGAAAGAGAAATGGTGTCTGCATTCGACCGAACTGAGAGAACGATCCTCAGTGGATTTGGTGCGTTATGTGAAAGCTCGACTGCACTTAGCTCGCCTCGTCTGCGTTCGAAAGCACGCTTATCTCTGACGAGAAGAACGTCAGCGATTACTTATAGCAGAGTCTAAAGAATTCTTTCGTGCCTCTCGAAAACATAGTCCTCTTGACTATTTTATATTATATCTTTTCAGTGAAGTGTCTTTAATGGATTGACCAAATTATGTTTTATAAAAAAAACATTTCTCCCTAGACTTTTTAAATTTTGTTTATATTTCTTTTATTGTTAATAATTCGAACGAATTTATTAGAATAAGTTGTGTATGTTAGTTCGAAATATCAATGTAAAAGCAAAAATAAAATAAAGTAAAGTAAATAAAAATAAATATACAAAATAATAATAATAATTTGTTAACTGCAACGTTGGATAAATTATATTTTTCAAAGGTAAACGACGATTAGATGATACCGGCTCTTTTCATTATTATATGCAGGCTCAGGTTCGGCTATTTATCGCTGGATGGAGCGATAAAGCGTGCATCTCTCGCGTCGGAAAATAATCGATCGTGCGTTAATTGCAACGACGGGGTGCACCGATGGTGATGGTGTTGGTTATATCAGTGCTAGTATATAGCATTGGTGGTAGTAGCGATGGTGTGTAGTCAATGTAGGCGGTCCACGTCGAAGCGAATAACGCGACGAGCAGCGGGGCACGAATTATATGTAAATAACAAATGACCCGGCATTTCGGCGGCCGAATGATAAACTGGTCCAACCTGAACCAACGAACGAACGAACGAACGAACGAACGAACGAACGAACGAACGAACGAACGAACGAACGAACGAACGAATGAATGAATGAACGAATGAACGAACAGACGAATGAACGAATGAACGAACGAACGACGCAGAGTCGAACACAAGCAAGTGAGCTAGCTGGACTAGCTAGCTAGCGATCTGCCGTTGGCTGGCAAACTCGACGAGCGTTTTCCAATTAATGGATTTCCGGCTTTATCCGTGCTACCGAGAATAGTACCGAATCGGTACATTCTCGTTCCTGTCTCTGTTCTCGTTGTTGTTGTTGTTGTTGTTGTTGTTGCTGTTGCTATCGCATAGAGCTGGTGTTAGTGTCTGGTCAGGCATCGAGGTGCGAATTTGTTCACAGGTAAGTGGTGCATCGACGCGCGCACAGGTGCACAATACCGAACGAAGAATTTTATTTTTAATCGAGCTAGCAACGGGAGATTCGATTAACGGAAATAATGGGCAGCTCGATTCGAAGCCACGTTTTCTACTCACACCATCCTTTTCACTCTTTCTCTCTCTCTCTCTCTCTCTCTCTCTCTCTCTCTCTCTCTCTTTATTTTAAACTCGAAACGATCGTTGTTCGAGAAATGTCATATTCACGTACCGTTTGTCTTGTCGTTTGTTGTTTCACAATTAATAATCTTTTTATTCTTTAAGCGTTTGTAATTCGTTCGGCAAGTTACTTGTCGGCCGTTTCTTTCCTCCTATCCGACGCAGAAGGTTTAATTAAGTCGGTAAACGATGGACTCCCGTACCATGAAGATTACTATGACCGTGCGGAAATTATACAAGATCATGATCATAGGCATATCCTACTCCGTTATACGCTCTTCAAATTCTCTATTTCGCCTTCGGGAGATTATGGGTCTCGAGTTAGAGAGTTTCTCCAAAAGCCTATACTTTATTTCTCACTGGCGATAACTTCGAAAGATTCCATGTTTTCTGTTTTGAACAACCGTCGCAAAACGGGATCCGCTTTGAACGGAAATCTCATTACATCGATACGAGTTGGATGCCTGGTAAACAGAACGATGGATTAATAGAAAGCGTATACGATTAGCGACCACCTGGGAAATCTCTTTGCCGATAACATTTCATCAGTTCTAAAAAGAAAGAAAGGAATAGGAAGAGGGAGAGAAAGAGAGAGAGAGAGAGAGAGAGAGAGAGAGAGAGAGAGAGACAAGTAGAGGAGTACGTAACATATAAATAGATAGATAGATATATAGATAGACAAATAGAAACGTAGTAAGCGAATTGGTATGGACGTAAACAGCTTCTACGTTGACGCGATTAATTAGTAAATTATATTGCGAATCGCAAATTAAACGATACACCCTTTCGATTTGGATTCTCACTTTCTCTTTCTCTCTCTTTCTCTCTCTCTCTCTCTCTCTTTCAGACGTCGGCGCGTGAGGCGACTCGCCCCGTTTAAATCTAATTACGTCGGCGACAGAACTCATGGATTATGCTCGCGTGCATCGAAGTGCCGGCGCTTACAGGAATCATCTTTCCACGATCGTTCTACCATCGTCGTCCTTCTCCTTGCTCGGATTTCGAACGATCGATGACAGTTCAAGTCGGGGAAACCTTAAAGGTGCTACTATCTCTTCTTCGGCTTTTTAGCTTGTAAAAATCATACACACACCGATAATGCTTATCGGTCCTTCTTTTTTTCTCTTTATTTATTTTATTTCCTTTTATATTTTTTTAAACAATCAATCATCAGTTTTTGTTCCTTTTCTTTTTTTTTTATTTTTTATACATACTTTTACCAAGACCTTTAAAAAATACTTTTGAAGTCTTTACGTTATCTTACAGATAGAAAGAAAGAGAGAGAGAGAGAGAGAGAGAGAGAGAGAGAGAGAGAGAGAGAGAGAGAAATGAAGAGAAAAGTAACGATAGGAGATGTAATTTCCTTTCGTGGTCATTATTGACGATAAATATCATTACGTCCGATAGCACATTTCAAGAATTTATACGATTCCGTAAAAATTCACAAGTCAGTTCAATGGACTAAGGTAAAAAAGTAGAATTTTGCCATGTCATTTACGAACGAATCTAAGATTTGAGCTCTTTACCAATCATTGATTAATATTTTATATAGAATATCTTTCGTACGTTATTTCGATTATAATTTGTTTCAGCTATTAACAAATCGATATTTTTATATTTCTTTTACTGAATGCGATGAAATCAATCCGACTAAATATTCTCGACATTTGTCCATTCCATTTAAAGTGAAATTAAATGTATCGTCAATACTTCAGTCTGATATTCGATTGTAGCGTGGCGAACTGATTTTCGAGAACGAATTAATAACATCCGTTTCAAGAATATCGCCGGTAATTAACCGGAAATCGTCGGTGAGGAATAATCGTTGTTTGAGAAAATAAAATCAAAAATTATATGAACTTGATATATTTGTTTTTTAAATAAGTTAGATTTCATATAAAATATTTTACATTCGAAAATTAAATCGAGAGAGTATTAAACGTGGATACGTACAAATTAGAAATAATATATGTTATTAATAAATAATTGTAAATAATTATGCAACTTTAAATTTAGAAAATATCTTGATAGATATTTATAATATATTCGGAAGACCGTAAATCGCACGCTTGATAAAAGAGGATGAAATAATAAAAAATTTGTAATTCACTAACATTATTTCCTTTATATTAGAGTTCCATAGACATTATATTCGAATTAACTTCGACGGTGTTCAACACTTCTTTTCATACAACATTACTTTAGCGGTAGCAGGACTTTCAAACTGCTTTGCCTCTCGACTAGGAAAAAGGCAACGTATAGCATTCCATGATTACTCTTCTTTCAAAGTTATTCTTCTTATTAAAGTTGAAACCTTGATGCTTTTCGTAGGTCATCCACCAAATATCTTTCTTGTAGTTGAATAAGTTTTAATCAAAATTATACGTCTATCATTAAGACAACCATATAAAGTTTCATGAATATCGTAACGTGCCACCCTTAACATCAGTGTGTAATGATAATATCATTTATATTTTATTTGATTATTTCATTTTCTAAATGAATTTTCCTTAAAGTTGAGACTTAGCTAAATCATTTTCAAGCAATCGAAAACAATAGATTCACTTTAATTCATGGGAATGTTTAGGCACATTTTCGAGATAAAATTAATATATATACAGATATACAAACGTATAAATATACTATAATTGCTTGTTTAATAGTATAGGATAAAATACAATAATCTGTTTCAATCATGTGCATTAAAATAGTATAATGATCGTAAGGGTGACTGAGAGGGGGATGAGAAGGGAGAAAAAGCACGGCGAGTCTGCAATGGCATGACGCGTTCGTTGTGCGGTATCACGTCGGGGCTTCGTGGCTTAGAATTACAAACAAACGCGATTACGGCGCTCCCTCGAACGAGATACCTTGTTGCGAATCGATCCGTTTATCGATCGATCGATCGATCGATTGAACTGTCTCTAAAACCATAGGCCATTGGCAATATATGCGTTTCAGCTATGTATTTGTTTCGAGGATTTGCAAGAAGCCCTTTCTTTTCGTTTTTCTTTTTTTTCCCGCGCGAGACTACTTCCGATATTTTATTTTCTTTTAGATTTATTTAAATTTTCTTTTTCAAATTTATTTCAAACCGTCGATAAAAACTTTTTCTATTCCAATTTTTCAACGTGACTAATAGCAATAATTTTTCATTATACGTCCGTTTAAATAAATGAAACGTGTCTAATTGATTTTGCATAACACATGTAGGAAATTCATTATTCAGAAAATGTATAATTAGTTTTACCTTTTCGATAAATGTTATTTTTGAATAATTGACAAGACGCATTATATTAAATGAAAATATTAAAAATGTATACTAATGACTTATGGCAAATTTGTCAATCGAATTGGTGGTAACGAACTTAGTTATAATTAACTCTATACAAAGTAAATTTAATAGGGAAATCTATATTTTAATCTCTCAATTGAACATTCTTAACTGGCGAAACATTTAAAATCAATCGTGTTTTAACTGACGGAGAAAGTCGGGTATATTAACGATGTTCTAAAATAGCAAATGTGAGTAACGACGATTAAGAGTAATATATATATATATATATATATATATATATATATATATATATAGAGAGAGAGAGAGAGAGAGAGAGAGAGTAAGGGAGAGAAAGGATCTCTCTTGTAAAGCAAGGTCGATACTCGAGGCGAGGCCGCAATCAGGACTACCTAATTATCGTTAATAGCGGAACGCTATCCGCGCCTTACGATGGACGGTTCGAATTAATCGGCGAATTACTGAAGCCGATAGCTTCATGGACTACTACGTAGAATAACACTCAAGTGTCGCAATTATAGTGGATTTACAAGGGAGCCTATAGGATAACTATAATACATAAGCAAAGTTGAAACGCGTCCGATCGGCCGTTTCATCAATTTAATTAAATCTTATCGATGGCTCTCGCGATTTTATCGACCACGTGGGGCGAATAGCTGCTATAGATAGAAATGAAAAAAGAAATAGATAGGTAGATAGGTATAGAGAGAGAGAGAGAGAGAGAGAGAGAGAGAGAGAGAAAAAGATACGGTCCATCGAGCAGCATCCGGAAATATCTCAAGCTCTCTGATTCTCCTATAAGAACATTACGATCTCGCTTAACTCACCTACGTTGCCATAATTCGTATTATCTTGCTTTTATGAAATTACTGTCTTTAAATCTCTCTTTTTCTTTCTATCTCCATATTCTTTAGTCCCGATCAAAGATTTTTCTTTGAACATTGCAAGGCACATTGGCTATCCATTCGAACGATCGTTTGGCTCGTCCTTATCTGGCAAAGTTACTTCTATCTTGAAGTAAACTCTCTCGGAAAGAAGATGAGGGTGTCGTTAAAGGCAACGCAAGAATCAGGTAGACGTCGAGAAATAATGGCATGAGCTACATAAGCTTAGACAGAAACGGCCATGCAATAGGTCCTATTAGCCGTTTTATTGGACACCCGCCGCGTATTCTTGCTACGACTTTAAGACGAACTTAGATACGCGCATGCATGTATGTAAGCCGAGAGAAAAGGAGAAAGAATAGAAGGAGAAGTAGAGACAAGAAGCATAGCACGGATTTTGCATGAATATTGTGCGGGTGTCTCGGGTCGGCACTGTTTTGACGGTCCATATATTTTTCGAGGCCTTTCGGGAGCTTGGCCAGGCTGTTTAGAGTGTAACTTCTAAGTATAGCCGACGATCTATTTGCTTGCTTACTCTTTCTCTCTTTCTCTCTCTCTCTCTCTCTCTCTCTTTTTCTTGCTTTCTCTTAAGATAGTTCCTATATATTCTCGAGTTGCACTCGGAACGAAATATTCGAGGCAACGAAAATGTTGTATGCGACGACAAGGCAACGAAAGCGTCGACTTTCTAGACCGTCTTTCTTCTCTCTTAAGTCCTTCTCTATTTCTTGTTTTTCGTAAGGACATTGATTAGTTCGTTGTTTTAAACGACCGGATTGAGAATATGTAATTTCAAGACGTTTATAGCCCTGTGATGTTTTATTATGCTTTCTTAGAATATTCGAAGTCATTTAAATTCTATCGGATGCGTAAAACGTCAAACCGATGTCGTAAATACGTACGTAATTTTCTTTATCTATCTATCTTATTCTCTCACATACTTTAGAAATCTATCGTTTTATTTTCCCTCTAATACGGCACGTCGCGTACGAAAGTAATTTCGAGTCTATCCGTCTGAATGATCCAACCTTTTCGTGCTTTTCCACCTTTAAATCGCTTTTAATTCAACCTGTTGAGTCATCCGCAAGGGAACTCTTGAGGATTCTGTCTCTTGAAAAACGTTAAGGATGTGTAATTCGTAAATTGATTCGATGACAAAAGGCAAAGGATATCATGTTGGCGATATCGTCTTTGAGAAACGAAGATCAAGAAGAAGAAGGATGTCGTGCGTGTAATTCGAGCTTTTGATAAAGATCGTTTCGTCATACTTCCAAGAAGAAATCATTCGCAAAAGGTTCTTGAAGCTTGCTCTTTATAATAGAACTCGATGATATCTTTGGTCAGTAAATTTCTCCCTTTAAAAATGATTTTTATATATCGCGGTATGATAAATTTCTTTTTGACGAATAAAATATACGTTTTTGTATTATCGCTATAAAATTAATGACAAACGTTTTGATATATTTGGGGGAAAAAATGTGGAATGGGAACGTTCATGTTTTTTTTTTTTTATTTTTTTTTATTTTTTGACGTACTAAAATGCGAATGTGTGGAAGAATGAAAAACACAAAAAAGAAAATAGTAGAAATAAGAGTAACACGAAAAATAGATTCAAATGTTTCATGATTTCCTCACGAAGTATACTTTTTCGGTTTAAATTGAAGCCAGCGAGATTTGCGTTGTGTTTACCATCTGGCAGCGACAAGCCTGCGGGAGGGCTGAATTCCGGTCTCTCGCTTCCAAAGCAATATGTCCCGTTAAATGCGTTTGCGGCATGAAGGACAGCGATTCGGTTACCTATGAAATGCAGTTCGCCGAACAATTATCCCCGGCGCGGCGCTTTGTCCCACACCCGTCCGTCGTACTTCGATTCGACGTCGCTGATTCGAATCCACCCACGTGTCACTACTATTCACTGTTCGCCTCGAACCAAGAGAGATCGAAGAAAAATAGATGTACAAGGAGGGAAGCTAGAAAGGATATGAATCATCTCGCCATTATTGGCGAACATTATTTTTCTAATCGAATTCGATTATTGTAACAAATGTGCTTATAAGGACTTATTTATCTCTAACGTACAAAATTCTTCAGATTTGACAAGTTTAATTATCATCGATAATTCTGATTTCAACGAATGTAAGTATTATTTTTTTTTTTCTTTTACTTTCATATACCCCGTTTCTCTAATACTTCTGCATTTTATTTTGCTTAAGGTAAATCAAAAGAAGAAGAAAAAAAAAACAAAAAAAAAAAGAAATTCAACGATCGTCACAGCATGTTTTCTCAATAAAGAAGAAGGAAACACTGCAGGGGTCAAGATCGAGTCATACGATAGACTAACGAATAACGTAGCTCGGGTAAAAATCTTTTCTCGAGAGATTATCTTCTCGTATGTAGTCGCTTTTGCTTTACGGCCAAACTACGACGATCTTAATTGAGCTTCGACGGATGTAACGAAGATCGTACACGTTGAAAAGAGAGGACCTGATGCTGGATACAGCATCCGTTATCTCTTTTCGAGTGGCTCCACCTCCCACACAAAACGATGGGGTATATAACTCGTCTATTGTTCCTGCGGGCTTAAACGAGCTATTATCATTATTCATATACGACGTGAGCGTGTCCATAAGATTCGAACGTACGAAAGGGAAGGATAAAAGAATGAGAAAAAAAAACGAACTCGAGCTTTACATCGAAATACGAATGGTTTTCTTCGAGAATTACTGACAAGATGAGACTCGAAGTTAAGATTCTTGAGAAATTCTTTTGCATCGTACCGTTACTCGTTAGCACAGTGTCTTGAAATTCTGAAGAGAGAAAGAAAAAATTTGTCAAACGGTTCTCTTGCGAGACTTTCGCACGGTCGGAAAGAAATAAATTCATCTTTGTAACTTTGATGATAAAGAAAAATATAATTTATTAAGATTAACATTATTTTCAAGTTGATAATACGATTTTCTCTTACGCGTTATACTTAATTTACTTACTTTATTTAATATTTAATAATACAATTGACTTTGTTCGGGAGTAATTAATTCTTTAAAACAAAAAAAAAAAACAAAAAAAAAAGAAATGCACGCTAATCTATTTCTAAATGAGTAAAAAAGTTTTCTAACTATTCAAACGTACCTATGAAGCGTTCGTTATAAGGAACAAGAAAAAAAGAAGTTAATTACACTCTTAAGTGAGACGGTAGTTCATTTTTCTTTCCATTCTCCTCCTTATCTCTCTCTCTCTCTCTCTCTCTCTCTCTCTCTCTCTCTTTCTCTCTCTCTCTCTCTTTTATGATTTACGACGACAGACGAATTTCGTCTTCCGCAATATGAAGACCCTTTATCGTCATACGTGGACTTTAATAACGCCTTTATCCATGTTTTTCGAGTGCACGATGCTTTCAAGACAGAAGATCACGAATACGAGCGATTTGCCAACGTGAGAACGTTCCCCTCGGTGCGGCCTAACCGCAACATAAATGAACGCGATTACACGAATGCGGTTAACAACGCGCAGCCGCATGAAACGCGTGTCACACAGCGTGTGTACGAGCGAGTACGCAAGCATTACATGCATGCAACCCAAAGAAAAAGTATCTGAATTTACATTAGTTCTTATAACATCTATTACAAATATGATCTTATAAATACTCCAATTCAACTTCCTTTTGTTAATATTTTCAAATATGGAATGGAATATTGTTGTATAATTAATGCGTAATAACCGTTAATATCAATTCATTCAATCTTGATGACTTTCGAACTTGTCACGAAATGCTTGATAAATAATTATTATTTATCATCGTCTCGTTAATTAAGGTCAAGAGATTTATATTTCAAATTAGATTAGAAACACGCCAGAGGAACGTTTATAATTACTTCCTGTCGCGAGAAAGAAAACACGTAACGTATGTCTCTAACGGTATACGTTTATTGACGTGAATTTCCTCTTTAATTAAAAATGTCCGTATTTTGGTAAGTAACGTCGAATTAAAAAAGAAAAAATAAATCAATCGGATAATTCACTATAATTACGCTCATTTAGTTTATCGATTTCTTTAATTTTACTAATTATCGAGTAACTCCTTCGCATAAACAGTAATGAAAATTTCATGATAGACAGCTGATTGAATTGCAGCATCCCGAATGCATATATACTACTCTTCGTGTTCAAGCAAAACCCACATACATGTATCCCTGTGGTCACGGATAGAGAGAATGCACCGCAGAGTTTACCAGACATAAAGGGAAAGAGAAATAGAGATAGAAGGATATATATATCCTTTATATATATATATGTATAAAGAGGGATAGCGAAGGATGGAGATAACGAAATTGACATAAGCGCAGCATGCGTTTACAGGCCATTTGCCGAATGACCGATACCGTCGCGTCGTTACGCTTCGTTTGGCACGACATACCAAATCCGAAGTCGAATGCATTTTCCGAAATAGTATTACACTCGCATAATCGAACATTTCCTTCCGTCGTTTCATAGATATCGTGGATAAATTGAAAGACAGGCTTTATCGAGACAGTCGATTACATTGAAATCTCACGTGAAAGAGTGAGAGAGAGAAAGAGAAAAAGAGAGAGAGAGAGAGAGAGAGAGACCAGAGAGAAAGAGAGAGAGAGAGAGACCAGAGAGATTAATCGAGACGACATACCACCATTCTTGATGGAGTTGCGTTTCTTTCGCTGTACACGACGTGCTTCGATTAATCACCGTACATGTTACAACATATAATCATAATAATCAACGAACACCAACGTGTACGTCAAAGTTTTTAAAGAACTGTCGCTTTCCGACACGAGCGGACGTTTAAATCTCTTTTAGAAATCGTTCTCCTAACATTAGAGAAAATGAGAGAGACAAAGAGAGCAAGTAAGAGAGAGAGAGAGAGAGAGAGAGAGAGAGAGAGAGAGAGAGAAAGATGAAGAGAGATATTTTATTTTGATTTTCACGATGTACTCATTCTTTAATAGTTATTGGTATAACTGTAAAGCCTACGTAGACCCATTTCAAATGTTGTTCATAATTAATCATCCTACAGGTTTCATCGGACGAACGTTAGAAATAAATAAAAAAAAAAAAAAGAAATCTCGATCGATCGAACGCGACCCATACACTCTGTCGTTTAACCGGATTATTCGCGCTTCGGGGATGAAAGGAGAGGGAGAGGGATCCAATGAAATTGCGATGAAGTTGGAAACGTGTATACGAGAATGAGAGAAAGAGAGAAAAATGGAAAGAGAAGGGTGCAAGCTGATGCCAAACTAGAGAGAAAAGAAACGAGAGTTGGGTCAGAGGTTGGATGAAAGAGAGAGAGAGAGAGAGAGAGACGATTTTCTCCCCCATTTCTCTCTCTCTCTCTCTCTCTCTCTCCCTCTCTTACGCATATGCATACACATTCTAACTCTTTCTCTGTTCATCTCACGCCACTCAACCCACTGACAAATATCGTCCGGCGACTTTCATTTTCAGCGCACTAATTATTCACCTAACCCTGCCGCTCGTTCGTTTGTTTCTGCCGCTTTTGCAAATAAAAGCGCAGAACGAAACGTGGCCGGACGCGCGCAGCCTCCAACCACGGACGATGGTCCAACCCATGCTCGACGGAATCGCTAGTGCGAGCGAAAAAGATGGATAGAGAGAGAGAGAGAGAGAGAGAGAGAGAGAGAGAGAGAGAGAGAGAGAGAGAGGGAAAGAGAGAGAGAGTGAATGGGCTGACTAAAAAAAGAGGAGAAAGACCATGGGACGAAAGGGTATGGGCTTGCATTAATGACCTCCACGGTTCGATGATATTCCGCCAGCAGCTACGATCGAAATGACTATCCCTCTATCCCCCTACCTCCACTATGTTGTAGCATGGAAACGTGAATGAAAAAGTGCTAAACGTTCGCTTTTTATCAGGATAAAAATTTACGTCAAATTAGCGTAGAACATCGGGCTATCTATCGGATGGCTTTTTGTCGATATTACAAAATATCGCTTTTCGTTTTATATTGAACAATATCGTTGAAACGATTATTTCGAGATGGACGAAAAATAGATACTGGAAATAATAGAGATAAGAAACCACAAAGAGAATATAAAATTGGAAAAGATTGGAAATGCCTAGACGATTAGTCAAACGTCAAATTGGTGTAGTCAATTATTTTCGGTGGACATAGATTCCAAATCTCGGAGAAGGGTAGTAGGAGTGAAAGAGGGGCGAATTGCCTCTCGCAGTTCGCTCGTTAAAACCATTGCCAATTTCTCGTCGATCCTACGAGCGGGCTTTAATTTGATTTCAGAGGGTAAACCATTGCAATTAAAAGTTAGCCCCCGCGAAAAGTCGGAAAAGATAGTAACGTCTGATTAAATGGACAGTCCGCATCCGGTCGCGAGCTATGCACCTATGTAACACTCTACGAAATGGTTCGCGAAGGTTCATGGTGTGGGAGAAAGGGAGATGGTAAAGTACCGTCGCCCTACGGAATTAATGGTCGACTGCGTTGGTGATGAGCGTTACGCTTATACGCTTAAAAGTGATAATTTTCAGACAATACCGAAACGTCCACTCGTTATTATTAATTGGCTACGTTGGAGATTATAAACGGTACTGTTACACTTTGCCAAATTCTTTGTTTATTTATTTATTTTTTTTTTTTTTCATATTTCATATCCCTTAAAATGTTGATTTTCGATTTCTCATAAGTATCATTATTTATACAACAAAAAAATTTGTTCAATTTTAGTTACGATCTCAAAAATAGTATCTATGCAAACATTTGCTCAAAAAAATAAAAAGAGAGAAAATGAAAGTTTAGAAAAAGATATAAAAAAAAGAGTTCTTTAGAAAAAAAGCTCTTTCCGTTTTTACTCATTATTCCACTGAAATTATCTTCTCCGTTCGCTCCTTTCGCGACGAATACGTTAATAGGAAAATGTCGAGAGCAGAGTAAAAATAAAAAATAAAAATGTGAAAGGAAAATCCAAAGGATTAGGGAGTTACAGCGGTAAGCCGTCGACGTTTTCTCGGTCGAGTCCCGACAATAAATTAGCCTTGGTGGCAGACGCCGTCGTCGAGTATTCGCGTCGAGCTTTCGAACGCAATTTCGGTTTGTCGTTACCCTTGTCCCCACCCAATCCCGTCCTCTCTTGCCCCGTTCCTAGCCGCCCTCTTGTCGCGTCGCTGTCCGTGAGCGCACAATGCGCGTCGGGACGCGATAATTGCCAGGCGCGTTGCCAATTCGACGTCGCGCTTGTTAATTGATTCGACAGAAAACGCGAGTTCTCGCGACTTCGCTAGAGACCTCTACTACTCACCAATACCAAAACACTATCCCTGACGATACCACCGTTACCATCACCAACGACTATGAGCTTGACGAGAACGACGACGATTTTCCACAAGCCAACGCCGTTCTCGTTGTTAACGCTGTTAACGCGTTACGCCACCGTATCGCTTTTGCCACGGCAAAGCCACCGCCG
This sequence comes from Vespa crabro, assembly GCF_910589235.1. Taxonomy (NCBI): domain Eukaryota; kingdom Metazoa; phylum Arthropoda; class Insecta; order Hymenoptera; family Vespidae; genus Vespa; species Vespa crabro. The sequence continues at coordinate 7,317,089 of NC_060957.1, forward strand.
TCAACCGCGAAACTTCGTTCCGTTCATTAACGAGTTCTTTAAATAATGACCTAACTCTCTCTCTCTCTCTCTCTCTCTCTCTCTCTCTCTCTCTCTCTTCAGTCTTTCTTTCTCACTTTCGACGTGTACTCATTCTCTTTCTTTCTTTCTTTCTCTCTCTCTCCCTCCCTCTCTCTCTCTCTTTCTCTCTCTCTCTCTCTCTCTCTCTCTCTCCCTCTCTCTCTCTCTACCTCTTCTGAAACGAAAATAACGACGGAAAATTACAGCCTTATTTTTGGCGCGAGTAATGTAATCTCACTTGTTAACAAGATTCTTAATTCGAATAAAAGAATGTACTTGTTAGTTCGTCTTTGTTCCATTCATCATATCAAAGAACGATTTTCATAGAATTTCGCCCTTCTTTTTTTGATTTTCTTTTTTCTTTAGTTTTACTTTTAATCTATTCGATATATTGATCAATCTTCTTTAAGACTTCACTGACCACGATTCCACCGTTCTGGATTGCCCTAACCGATTCTAAGAATTTTTGTAGGTCGTCCATATATGTGAAGAAAATTAGCTTTCCATGACAAGGCCGTCAATGCCGAAGCCAATTCCGAGAATTAATATAAGTAGCGATGGATTAAGGCCGAGGCGAGGCATCAACTCTAACAGCTTTTTTAGATATCGCATTTGCTGGTGTTATACCGTTGTTTTCTAGGAAATTATCTAGGTCAACGTGCCGATGCACGAATCGGTTCTTTCCACTACGTTAAGAACGGTAATTACCGTGAGATCGAACGAAACATTCTCGTATGTGGGACGTTCATGTATATACCGTCAATTTATCGCAATTATTTCTTACGTCGAAGAATAATAATAGTGAGATATACTTAATTATACGTAACGTTAACAAGATCTATTAAAATCGACTTAAGTTCTGAAGACGCGTAATTTCGCAAATTTTCAAAAACTCTTCGTTGATAACACGTATATATCTACGTGTATTATCTATATACGTAATCACGAAATAATCCTTTTTACAGGAAAAACATCTCTTTGATTCAGAAGCAATCCTTTTAGTCTGTCCCATTCCATTCCTCTCTGGGAAGTAATTACTCGAACGAGCGGCCACAATTAAACGTATCGTTCATGGCCCGTACTACGATTACCGCGATCTCGTTCGTTCTCGTGACAATTAAGATAAAAAGCCGTAAAATTGGTATTTTTTTCGGGATTGCTCGGAATGAGAATAGGATGATGAAAGAAGAGAAGAGCGGTGTTCGAAGTCGTGTATAAAATACGTTCGTAAATTTCCTAGCGTCATTAAAATAAACGAGGCTCATTTAAGTGGTCCACGTTTTACAAAATCGACATTGCTAGACGTGCAATATATATGCATGTTCTGCTTGCGATGATTAAAATGGACGAATCCAATTTAAATGTTTTAGAGCGGAGCGAGATAAAGTTTATAAAAAATATCTATGACCTTCTAGAACGTGGAGGGATATAATCGTGGTCGACGTCTCTCCTCCGTGACGTTAATTGATTTGGCAGAAAAGTTGGCAAGCGAACCGAGAGCAGAGTCGCGTATTACCCACCGGAAACGCTACGTCGATTAGTTTCCTTTGCATTTTCTCTCTGTCTCTACGTTAACGAGTTCTTTAAATAAATGTTACCATCTCTCGTTGTTCATCTCCCCCTTTATTCTTGTTTTCGATAGAAACAATAATGAAAAGTAGAGGAAGTAAAAAATGTGTATACCTGTCCAAGCGAAAAATCATTTTAAATTGATATCCGATACGGCACTGCTTTTAACTTTGTTTCGTTGACTTTGCACAGAGCAACGAAGACGGACAAATATATGATGAGAGAGAGGCAGAGAGAGAAAGAGAGAAAGAAAGAAAGAAAGAGAGAGAGAAAGAGCAACACGATGATATATGGAACCATTACAGAGACCACGATTGAAAAGCTGAAAGAGGGGCGGCATATCTTGCGGTGACGTTAATCGATTCGGTAAAAAGGCTTCGTTCAACGCGACAATGATTCTGCATCGGTTAGCATGCGAGAACGCATTGTTCCCGACGATACGTAATTTCTCTCACCGAGCCAAGCCCATTTTTTGTCCTTGTTCCGTGCAATTCGAATCACCATGTTGTTCCCTCGGTGTCTCAAATTGAAAATAAAAAGAAAAAAAAAAATATGAAAAAGGAACCTTATCTTAGCTTCGTCAAATTGCAAGATGCATATGCTTTCTGTTAAAAGTACATAAGTCATTATTCGTGTCATCATTATTTCACCAAAAGTCGGCGAAGAGGAGTTCGTCGTTTGTTCTCTTTTGAATCGATTATGCGAAGCGACCTTACGGAACGACGAAGAAGTTTTTACATCTTGTAAAAAAATGAGGGAAGAAGAAGGAAGGAAATGTGTATGAGAGACAAAAGAGAGAGAGAGGGAGAGAGAGAGAGAGACAGACAGACAGACAGACAGAAAGAGAGATAGGGATGAAGAGAAAAAAGATCTTGAAATCTTTTTCATCGGCTGTCTCCCGCATCTCGTCTACCTTCATAAATTTTCCACACGGTGCTCCAACCTATTACGTTGTCTTCTCTCTAACCCTCCTCCCTTCCCTTCCATCAACCTCCTCGGTTTTAATTTCACGAAGTAGAGAGAAAAAGTTCGTGCTATTCTACTGATTATTATTACTGACTACGTACTCATCATTTTTGTCAGGGTTGCATGACCAACTCGATTTTCAAATTGATTTTTTCCACGTGATGTGTTCTTATGTACGTAGTATAATATCTCTACCTTTTTTTTTGTTCAAGCATGGAACGAGCTATAGTTCGAGTGTCGGTGAGTTAGCTTACCCAAGGGACGTATCGATGAGGAAAAGAGTGTGGCGAATGGCCAAGGTCTTCTTCTTCTTCCGGGCAGCGTGCCATCGATTGCTCTCTTTCTCTCTTTCTCTCTTTCTTTCTTTCTTTCTTTCTCTCTTTCTTTCTCCGAGAAGTTCTATACCCTCTTTCTACTTTTTTCTTACTCCTCTTCCACTTCTTTTTTTTCCTTTCCCTTCCAGTGGGAAAGTAACGACTCGTGTATTATTTATTTAGGCTTTCGAAGGTAGAGGGCGACAACAAACGGGCGGCAGTTTTGGTACCACCATTAAAGGAGGAGGGTTTAAGGAGTCGAATATAAAGGATAAGAAAAGGATAGAGGAAAGCTTAAACGAATCGACAACGAGGGACACGCGCGTTACGCGTTGAAAGTTTTATTGCTTGCGATGCCCTCAATGCATGATTACTAACCTTTGTCGGCGGTTTTACGTGTTTCTTTTTGACGATAAAAAAAAGATTATTTCTTTATAACGATTTGTGTGTCTACCTTCTTCGATTTCTTCTTTTCGAAAATGAGAATATGAGAAAATGAAGTGAATACGAATGTCTTGTATGATGAAACACAACAAATAATCTTATCAGTTGTTTTCTTCTATACTGTTAAATTTAATATCTTAATATATAAATATAAACGAAGCTAATACAAATTTGTTGTATGATAAAATGAATGTATAATCTTATCATTTTTTCTTTTTTTTCTCTGTTATACGTTAAATTTAATATGTTCACTGGAAGTGTCTTGCTTAATAAAAGAACTTCCATCGTAGTTCGTTGCTGAACGACTTTATAAATATGGGCTAGTGTGAAGCACGACGTTCGCGAGTATGAAAAATATGGCGGATAATGGTTAAACGGCTTTGGTGCTCACGTCAAGTAAGCATGTAACACGTTTCCGACGATGGATCATGTAGGAAGAAGAGAGAGAAGGTTAGAGTAAAGAGAGGGGGAAACAGGAGTGGAGAAAGGAGAGGGTGGCCACTGCTTCACAAAACCTCATTTGAAAGTTTGATTAAAATTTCTAGCAGGTCGCTCGTGTAATGGACGAACTTCTTGCTCCCAGCAGAGTTTCGCGACAGGACTGGTCACGACGATTTTATAAAATCCCTCGTTGAGATGTGCTCCTTTAGCTTGGACACGTAAATACAGGATGGTTAGCTCTATATCCTACTCACGTGATCGCTGAGATGTTACGTACGTAATTCAATTTGTAACGAAACTTTTTTCATCACGATTCACGTCGTTTCTCCATCTTCCTTTTTATTTTTTTTTCTCTTATATTTTTATATTTTTATATTGTTATTTTTTACGAATTTTTTACCAATATAAATTTTAATACGTACCCAAGTAGAAAGTATGTAATTTTATGTAGATATTACTGAATGATAAAAGTGAGAGAAAGAGAGAAAGAGAAAGAGAAAGAGCAATAAAGGAAGAGAGAGAGAGAGAGAGAGAGAGAGAGAGAGAAGATATAATCTTCGAGATCGAATTTTATCCGGAACACAGAATACACGTGGCAAAATATATTGTCCGTTCCCCCCTGTGGTGTATTTAAAGAGACTGACTCTTCGAAGGTGCTGGCAGCTTCCGCCTTTTCTTTTTTCCATACCAAGACACCATGCTAAGACTTTGGCCATAAATCGTTGAGCATGAGCAAAGAGTCTATAAATATTTGGAGCCCTTTTCTGGCCTATATCCTAGCTTGGATATAACATCTCGCATTACGTCACTTTTGGTAATGTCGGTTGAGAGGCGAGAGAGCGAAACCTTCAAAACGACACTAAGAACTACCGGGGTATGTACTAGAGAGAGAAAGAGAGAGAGAGAGAGAGAGAGAGAGAGAGAGAGAGAGAGAGAAAGGAAATAATGGTCGTTGAATCAGAGTGTAAAGAGAGAGAGAGAGAGAGAGTGGGAGAGGATTTCTCTCTCAGTCGAACCCTCGACGTTTCTCTCTCGGACTTAATTAAGCCGTCAGTACCAACAACGGCGTTGCGGAGCATCCAAACACGTGGCTGCGTCAGATTTCGGCGTGGCAGCCGTGCACCGACTCTACCGAAATCACAGCAGGTAGAAACCACCGAGAATCTACCCTTCTCTCTCTCTCTCTCTCTCTCTCTCTCGCTCTATCTATCTATCTCTCTTATTCCTTCTATCTCTCTTTGCTTCGGAGTATTGTAAATGGTCGAAGGCTTGGCGCCTGTCTCGAAACCTGTCACAATATGGGCCTTAATGGAGGCTCATTACCATCGAAATATAAACCTGCTGCGTTAAGCGTTTCTCTCTCTCCCTCTCTCTTTCTCTCTCTCTCTCTCTTTCTTTCTCTTTTTTTCGCAGGTACGTTGTTCCTTTTATTTTCCAACGAGTCGTTACAAATGGTCACACGATGTTCCGTGCGTGTTCGTCGAGCTACTCCTCCTCGAAAATAGACCCCGCGGAGGTGGAGGATAAAGGATAGGCGACGCTCGGAAGTCTCTCAAGCGAAAACGATCGCCCATTAGTACCTATGTGTTTGTATATATATGAGTATCTGCGTGTCTGCTTGCTGGACCAAGCCGAAACACAGTACTTGGTATCAACCGACGATTATTTATCGTTCCTCCTGAGATAATTGGCCGATCTGGAAGCCAATCAACGTGGGCTTCGCGCTCTCATATAAACGAAATCCACGCTTCGGGCTTCGAGCCAACCGAGAAGAGTTAAAGAGAGATAGAGAAAGAGAGAGAGAGAGAGAGAGAGAGAGAGAGAGAGAGAGAGAGAGAGAGAGAGAGAGAGAGAGAGTAGAGAGTACTCGAAGCAGTGCCTTCTCGAAAGAAGAAGAACATTGGCGTCTGCCTCGTAGTTTTACGTATCAATGACGTCGAACGAGCGCGAAATACCATGGTGAAGAAAATTATATATCTGTTGGAGGAGAAAAGAGAAAGAGAGAGTAAGAGAGAGAGAGAGAGAGAGAGAGAGAGAGAGAGAGAGGAAAGATGAAGTGAGTCTTTTGCCTCTACGTCTCCCTTTTCGCTCGTTAACTCGGTGTATTTCTAAAAACGAACGTTCGCCTTTCGGCTGAAATAACGAGGCTCGTCCCGACGATGCCAACAAGCGGAAAAGGAAATGCGAATATTTATCGATCGTTATATGAAGAAATTATTAGAGATAGAAGAAAGAAAAAGTAAGACAGAGATATTTTCTTGTTTGTTTTTAGAAAATAGAGAAAACTTTCTTGATAGAAAATTATATCATAAAAAATCCATGTTAGAAACGTGCTCGTTTTGAGGAAAAAAAATATTAGACGTATCAGAGCTTGTTCGAAAGAACACATTTCCACTGACTGAAAGTCGAAAATCGATCGTCGATCCACGATAGATAATCGCGTTAATTCGTCGTTCCCCTTTGCTATCGCGTACCGCACATCCGCAAACTCTGTGTCAATAGATACGGGAACACGTACAAAATGGAACCGAGTTAACGCGATTACCATCGTTGATGCGCTTCCGACTTTGACGTGCTTTAACGATGTTTAATCGCCGATCTCCCCACGTCACGTCGAATTTTCCGATTCGCTCTACCAATTTGGCTTGCCGCGTCGCGTCCGATCACAGTTTCCGCTTTTCGTGGATACGAGGCAAATACGAAATAGTTTTGGCTGTTCAAATCTCTTTGCTTTCAAAGACGTTATACCAAGAAAGTTTGATAAACTTAAATTGAGAGGAAAAAAAAAGTAATCGTTCGATCATTAACTTCGATATAAGAGAGTAAGAAAAAAAAAAAGAAAAGAAATTTTTTATCACGCTTAGAAAAGCTCGATACTATTCTATTTATCTCTTATCTCGAAAATCACATGTGATATACAAGATACATAGGATTGTAAGATACGTTTCGGCTTTGTCTCGAGAGATTACCAAGCATTCCGTGGTTCATCGATCGGTTTTGCTCTTGAAGTGGCTGGTCGAATAGTCGGTTGCGACCTTATTGTTGTGTGCTGCTAGAAACCGAACGGTGGTTTCTCGCTTGGAACGAGCGTGCGATAGAGAACGAGACAGAGCAAGAGGGAAAGAAAAAGAGAGAGAGAGAGAAAGAAAGGCAGGAAAGAGAAAGAGAGAGAGAGAGAGAGAGAGAGAGAGAGAGAGAGAGAGAGAGAGAGCGAGAACAAAGAGGCCGTTCCGATTTTCCACGCTAGAATCTTCGAACGGCGATTCAAGAGAAGCAACAGCAACGGTAGCGACGGGCCCTTTTCTTCCACGCGTTTCATCGTAACGTTCGCGAGCCGGGGTGTTAATGGCACTCGAGGCCGCGGGCTCCATCCATCACCAGTGAAACCACTGTACGTTTCGCGGTGTCTACGGTATATATCCACCGTGTTACGTCTCTGACGTAGCCGCAATAATGCTCCCTCTGTATGTTCCTAATACACCTACGCCTCGACCGGCCACTCACCGTGAATTTATTAACGAGTGCACGTTACTTTTCGTATGAACTAGAATCCTCTTCTCCACCCTGTCTCCCTTCCCCCCTCTCTTCATCCCTCTCTCTCTCTCTTTTTCTCTCTTTCTCTCTCTCTCTCTCTTTCTCTCTTTCTTTGTGTGGGAGCCAACGCTCGTTTTCCTGGTGTGTTAGGTATAAATGATACGTCCGTATCGAAAGTTCTTAATGGATACTCGCGGGACTCGTACAGCGATATCGATCTTCCGACCGCGTCCATGCTAACGAATTGAATTGGATTCGTTCGGCCAGTGGCGTCGAGATTAGGGTATTAGAGATACGCGCTTGTAACTCGACACATGGGATATTAGTTGAGATTTATGATTGTAGATATTTGTGTCTACGAGAGAGATAGGTAAATGTATATTTGTTCAAAGAAATATTTGAAATAGTTCATAAAGCCTTCATTGAAAAATTTTCTTAAATTCGATGTGTATATATAAGTATCTCTCTCTCTCTCTCTCTCTCTCTCTCTCTCTATATATATATATATATATATATATATATACATTTATATATATATAAAATTACTTACGTTGGAGGTCCAATGAAAGAAACAATTTTATAGTTCCTTCTTTTAAATAAAATACTCGTAATTTAACACTAGTGATGGATTTATTATTTTCGATGGACCGATTACTCGAGTGAGATACAGCGACGATGACTGAGGGTCGGAGGTAAAGTAAAATGGTGTGAGTATCCGTGCAAGTTTTATTTATGAGCCGAAACGAGCATCCAGTCGTACTCTCTCCTTTCTCTCCCCCCCTCTCTTTCTCTCTCTTACGCACTCTCTCTTTTCCCTCCTCTCTTACGATCGTCTATCCCATTTCTCTTTCGCCGTGGGCCTCCCTTTCCGTATCGTTCCCTCGTTCTTCATTTGCCTAAAAGACCCCTTTGTCCACTCGTCTTCATCCTGCTTCGCTTACGAACTCCTCCGCTTTCGTCCCTTTCTTTCTCTTTCTCTCTCTCTCTCTCTCTCTCTCTCTCTCTCTCTCTCTTTCTTCTTTTTTTTGCTTCGTTCTTTCGTTCGTGTATCGAACTTGGTCCACTTGGATCGAATAACGTGAAACATCGTTTCTTTTCTTTTATCCTCTTTCTTTGCTGATTCTCCCTAACGTAAGCTCGAATCATCGACTCTCTTGAATCCTCGAGATAATCGATGTAATTCACCCTTCCAAAAAAATCCATATGGCAGATACAAAAAATACCATTCCCATTCGTTCTTTTTACGAGACGTTTTACTACGGAAAACAGACCAGCATGTTTAATGACCCACTTAGCCTGCGTACATTATGATCGGTGACTTATTAATGATGGCGCTTCGGTCTCTTGACCCTGGCCACCAATAGCGCTAAAACGTGTCTGTTTACGTAATGAGCAAGAGTCAAAAATTCATGCACTTTCCATAGGGGATTTCAGTCACCGGAGGAAGGAAAATTTATTTTACGTACTGCTACGTTCCTCTCGTATGTACTCACAGCTCGACGATTCTCCTACAAATAATGACTTTGTTTTTCTTTGGATACCCGTGCGTAGTATAAATATATATTTGCTCTTTGTTTTTCGGAAACTTGTGAATGTCATATCGTTGTACGGTATCGTTGAGGTGAAATAAAAAATATTTTCAAATATTTATCTGTTTCGTACCTAAATATTTTCGTACCTATACGTTCATTGAATAATATCTTGATTCATTTATTTTGATCGTTGAGAACTTTATTTAAATTTTCACCTTTACACGCTTGATTTATGAGTAATACAGTTAGTTACTCGTAAATCATAGTGGCGTAAACACTTGCGTAGCTGTAACAGCGAAGACTTTACAAATACACAATTTCTTCTGAAAAATTATTGTAAGATATTTGAATCGACATTTATACTGTAAAAATATATTTAATTGTAGATGTACCTATATATATATATATATATATATATATATATATATATATATATATATATATATATATAATCATATATGTATACACTATATATGTATATATATTATTATAAGCGAGCGTGAAACGAAGCGACGAATTTGAACATTCCAAGAAACGATTTCGTGCGTAATAATATGTACTACGACACGACCGTCCGTGATCTCACAAATGAATTTTTTACACAACATAGGCCGACTCAAAGGGTCGTTTCGTGACCGATCGCAGAAGATCGAATACTCGGTTGGGGTCGTTGCCGCAATGTTGGTAGCAGAAACGACTCGTTTTTGCGAACACTCGTTGAAGCTAAACGGTGCGAGACCCTCCACCGACCGACCAACCAACCAACCAACCATCCAACCAACCAGTCAGGCAGTCAGTCTATCGCCGGCCGTGCCTTTCTCCTCCCCCTAGAAATTCGAACAAGTACGTACATTCGACGAATTGCGTAGGTAGAGAAAGAGAAAAAGAGAAAGAGAGGCTGAGGTTCGCGTGACTCGGAGGCATTTACGCATCGAGCTCAACCCCGTCATTTTTTCTCCCATGGCTTCGGAGATCCCACGGCGCCGCTCGTCGCTGCCACGAACTTTTTCTCTCTTTCTCGAAAATACACCCCGTCGCGATTTCCTATAACAACCATTTTCTCTTTCTTTTCCTTTCACCCTCCTCACATCAGACCGATCTCGTTTTTATCAGATCAAAATCGAGACTCGTGCGGCACGTTCAAACTCACATGATCACGTACTCGCAAATTACATACTTTTAAAATGGATGGTAACGCCTGGAAAGAAGTGCAGAATCCGATCGGATCATTTCCCTGAAGAGTAAACGTCGTTTCGAACCTTTTTGATTGGTAAGAGAAATTTTTACTTCGAATACGGGTATTTTTAAACTATGTTTGCAAACTTAACGTTAACGTTCTTTGACGAATCACGCGAAGGATCGATCGACCAATCGATCGACAAAGAAAAAGAAAAAAAAGAAGAAAAATTTGTTCGATCAAAGCAACATTTTTATCGAACTTTTTACTATCGTAGTCGTTTGCATTGATCTTTCAATTCCCTTTGATAGCAATCGAATTATTTCGTCGCGGGAGCAACCAAAAGCGAATTTCTTTCGCCTCCTTCGTTAACGCGACATGAGCATTTGAGGATAAAAACATAAGATGAAAGTCCGACCGAAAAAGAATCTTTTCAATGTTCAAAGCAAACCTCGCGAATAATTTTTACATTGGACCAAGCCGCAACTGGTTTTTAAAGTTAAGAGCCTCGTAAACGCTTAAAGCAGTCGTCCCACCAAAAGTGTCGGCTACGAAACGATCGTCGGCACGCAGTAACGTGGACTCTTCTTCTGGAATTCAGAAGATCCGTTCTTCGATGTTTCGAACGATGGAATAGTAAAGAAGAAAGAACGAAAGAGAAAGAGAAAGAGAAAGAAGAAGGTTACTTGCGTCCACATGCGAGCCTCATAAAAAGTGTCTGGAGAAGGTCTGCACGTTCGTGCATCAACGAGAAACAAGTTTGCTATGTCCAAACAAGTCTACTTTCTCTCTCTCTCTCTCTCTCTCTCTTTCTCTCTCTCTTTCCTCGTTTCACATTCCATACCGTCTTCGACAATCACGAGGGCTACTACCTTGCGCATACGTGCAGCTTGGTAAATTTGCTCTTACCAATCTTCTTTTCGTATGTATACATATATAAAGTATAGCTATGTGTATGTGTGTTATGTAGAGTCGGCAAACAGACGGACGGATGGCGCGTGCCTTACCGATGGGAATAAAATGTAAAGCATTATTTCGAAGTAGACGCACGTACGTTGGAAAGAGACGACGAACGGCTTCACTTTTATCTGCTATTTATTTTTTCTTTTGCCATTCGCTAATTGGTGGAAAGAAGAAAACGAAACTGAAAAAAAAACAAAAAAAAAAAAAAAGAAAAAGAAAAGGTGTATCATCTCGCGTGTCAGTTAATAATTAAGAAAATGACAGACTTTTATTTCGCTTCGTAGTGATATCTACTTTTCCCATTATTATAGTTTGAGAAGAAAGGCAAAAGAAAATTTACGCTCGAGTAATAGAATTTCCTAACAGGTTTTATAGTTTAGCTTCTTAACTTTTTCGCGATCGTCGTTTTCATACTCGTCGTCATCGTCGTCGTTGTCGTCCAGCCACGGAAGGATTTTAGAATGTCGCCCATCGAGTTAGGAAAGCCTTTTCCACTTCGTTTCTTAGCTACACCGAGCTGCTTTTATACTGGACATTATCATAAATTCTACTTTTTATCCTAGCTTACACCAAAACTTTGGAATCTCTCGGTGAAAGTCTTTTTCTCTTTCTCTCTCTCTCTCTCTCTCTCTCTTTCTCTCCCTCTTTACTTTACTTATTGCTTTTCGCTTTATTTAAACAGGTATCGTTATGCTTAAATTCTAGTAGTCAAGTGGATCTTGATATATAAAAATCTATTCGATATCTTATTTATTTAATAATTATAATTCGAATAGAAAAATGCTGAAAATTTAGAAATCTGGCGGTAAAATAAAGATAATCGTAAAATGTCTTACATCTTCTTTCGATGCGTTTACCAAATTCTGTGTACTTATCTACTTACCAACACGAAGATAACGAGCGTAGATCTTGAAGGATAAACCCTTCGTAATAACTCGTACTATCGGGTAATCCTTGTAGGAGCGTATAACGAAAAGTTAGCCAACTAGTCTGGTCTTGTTGTCTCTTAAGAATATATATATATATATATATATATATATATATATATATATATATATATGCAAGTGGAACGATTTTTCTTTTATTTTAAGACTATATTTCTTTGGTCCGTAATAGTCTGAAAAAAAGTTTCTGAAGAAGGGAAATAGATTACCTACGTTATTTGCTATAGCTACTACCGTTGTAGCTGCTGCTATTGAATGGAAAGGGGTGGAGAATGAAGGAAGAAAAGAATCGGTTAGAATATCCGACCACGAGGAAAGTATTCGAAACCCATAACCACCTTTATCCGTGGTTTTGTGGTCTCTTTCTTTCTCTTTCTCTCTTTTTCTCTTTCTCTCTCCCTTCTTCTGGCACAATGGGGCGCGATAGGGAAAAAGGAAGAAAAGGAAGAAAAAAGAAAACTAGTTTCACTTCGCTTTTCCCAGACCGTTGCATACCTTTGGTATCGTTCGCGACACGAAGCGGCACAAAGTATTTCCATTACGCTGCTATGTATTTCAACGGTGCATAACTTCGTCCTGTAATTTTACTCTATTTCAACCGTGAACCTCACCGATTTTCCACCATCTCAGTTTTCTTTTTCTTACATTTCTTTTTCTTCACTTCTTCTCTTCCTCTTCCATCTTATCCTCTTTTCTTCCTCCTTCTTTTCTTCTCTTCTTCCCTTACGTTTCACACAAGGTTACTCTATTGAAAGAGTTACGTCAAGCTTTATTCATTTTACAAGAACGACGTACCGTCATTGTTGGCTGCTGTATTTTATATCTTCTATCTCTTTTCTTCTTACAAGTTTTTCCAGACCAGCTGTGTTCGATAAGCTTTGGTCATAGCGGTAAGCAGGTCGTACATTTCGTTTACGATGGAAATCGCTATTTGGTAATATCGATATTATTTCCGATCGAGCCACTATAACAGGGGGAAAAGAAAGAGAAGGATAGAAAATACTTCAATTCCTTTCTTCCTTCCTTTCTTACAACATTTCTACTAACTTTCGAATAATTGATTTCCTTTTTCGAAGAATTTTCGTTTACGAAAACGAAATAAATTATCGTCACGCTTATGCTTATACATTATTACGATATTTCTAAGGTAATAACACATCGCGCGTGTGGACGATCGATATTTTTAATATAATCGTTCCTTCCTGAGATAACGGACTAACGAAATTCGATAATTATTTAGTTATTCTTGATATAAAACAGCCGGTTAACGAGCGAATGTCACATAGATGTGATGGGAAACATTAATGCACTATTAAGAACATTGAAAATCGTCATTAAGAGATCGAAGTTTAACGATCCCTTTAACTTTCTTTCGATCTTGGAAGTCTTGTTCTGGATGCTTTCAACGATAGCAGCTTCGTTTCGTCTTATAGTTGGAAGGTGGTTTAAAGGGACGATCGATAAAGTCGAATAAACTCGCACAGCGTAATCTGGAGGAAGTCGTGAGTCTAATTACAAACCGGAGTAACTCGCAAGCAGTTAGAGATATAGTTTCATTAATGCACACACAGGAGGTATTCAGAGATAAGATTTTTATTTCTTTTTCCTTTTTTTTTCTTTTTCTTTTCTTTTTTTTTTCTTTTATTAATGTATTAAGAAAAAGAGAGAGGGTGAGTTAGCTAGTAAGCCAGTCAGAGCAGTGGGATTCATTAAGCTCTTCTTCTAAAGAAATCTATAAACTTTTGCCGTACGAAACACTTAGAGTAAAGAGAACAAGAGAGACAGCGTGATATTAAGAGAGAGAGAGAGAGAGAGAGAGAGAGGCAGGGTGGGAGGTAGGGACTCGTGCAGTTGGCGCATATAAGCAGAGTGCAGGTGTACAACGCATACATTTTCCATTATTATCTCGACGTTTTATGACGGCCCTTACGTGGCTGATTACCTGTCACGCTCGTGCATTATAAATATACAGATCTACATCTGATCTATGAATAATTCGAGCGGCTTTAAGCCGATTTCGCGCGTTATGTCACTCGTGTAATACTCACTTGTGCGGAACGATTCTTGTCAAGAGAGGAAAAGAGAGAGGAATGGAAGAGAGAAAGAAATAGAAGAGAAAGAGAGAGAGAGAGAGACAGGAGAAAGAGAATATAATGACAATATTGTCGAATCGAAGAAAGCAACTTATGGATTTCTTTTTTTCTTTATTACTTACTACCTTTGTGCATTTACTTATGAATAAGAAAAGATTTGTCGCAGATCGAAGATCCCTTTCACTTCCTTCTCAGGATAGGCGATAGCATACAGCTCGGTTAATGCGCTCGCTAATGCGATCGCTAATGCACTCAAAGTGAAGGGGGGAGGGCAAGACGGAAATAAAAATTATCACGACTCATTGCCGAGCGGTCGTGCATGCACATCTCGTGCCAGTATGTGGGGGTGGTCGTAGAGGTGGTAGCGGTAAGTAGGAGAAAAGGGGGTGGGGAGGGTGACCACCCTTATCCACTTTTCCTCGAATGCACGCAAGCTTCCGTTTCCTTCGTTACCGCGTAATAATTATTATCTATTGCTCCAACGTTTTTATCCGCTTCAGTACAAGTCGCTTGCATTAGCTTTATCGTTCCTGAACTTTGCGTTCTTCGTCCTTTTAACGCAGTACTACTTCACTCTATGGCTTTTTTACGAATTCCACGCGTCGGCTTTTAACTCTTCGATCTTTATCTCGTCGTCTTGATTCCCTTCGCTGTTCTTTTTTTTTCTATTTTACGTAGGTCACTTCGTAGGCATACGAAGAGAGAGAGAGAGAAAGAGAGAGAGATACTTTTTCACCGAACTTTCAATGAAAAGAGAAAGAGTGAGATGATATTAAAAAAACTCTTAAAAGATTAAATTAGTGATAACAATTATTTTAATTTTTGTGAAAGTTTCTAAGCTTCGTCGTAAAATATATTACATTTTTTTTATAGCGTTGGTGTTGCTATTGTTATCGTTATCTTGTAGACATTCTGCGATTTTTTTCTATGCGTAATTATTTCTTGTCCATATTTTGTTAGTCTCGAGAACGCCCGTTATAACTCGTTTTTCCACAATGTATAGCACGAATTTTCGCGATGACGTCGTTGTCGTCGTCTTCGTCGTCGTCGTCGTCGTTGTGTTTGCTATGTTCTTCAACCTTTTTTCACTTTTTATTATTTACATACGTGCCAAATTAACGTGGCTGCTACTACTACTACTACTACTACTACTACTACTACTACTACTACTACTATTACTACTACTACTACTACTACTACTACTACTACTACTACTACTACTACTGCTACTACTACTACTACTACTACTACAAATACTGCTATGACATAAAATATGGATAATACAAATGGAAATATGTATTTCCATTGTATGTATATCATGGCTGAGAGAAAAAAACAAGAAGGTTTTTGAGAAAACGTTACTTCAATTTTTCACATTCACCAACGTCCTTTAACTCAATGCGGCGAAATTAAAAAAAAAAAGAACTTTTTCTTAAGTCTTCCTATCGTATGAAATGTACCGAAATTAAGAGCGAAAACGTTCGAGGATAATACATTACTTCTCAAAGTCATTTTATCTTCTTGGAGTTCTACTAAAAGAGAGAGAGAAAGGAGATTTTCGCTTTCAAGCTGTGAGACGTAAGGATTAAGTCACAAAAGGAAATTCTATAAAACTTTGTTCGTACGAATCTAATAAAACGATTCACCTTATTTACTTGTCGTTGTTCTAACATCACTGGAAAATCTTGAAACTCGTTTGACTATCAAGTTATTCTCGAGATAGTTCTTTCAACGTCATTAAACAGAAATATATATATATATATATATATATATATATATATATATATATATATATATATATATATATATATATATATATATATATAGACCGTTGGAAAGTGGTGATAAAAACGTAAGTTACAAAAAAGAAAAAAGGAGGTAGAAAAAAAGAAAAAAAAAGATACTGAAAGAATTCCCCGTTCGTATTTGCCAAAGAAAGAATCATCATTTCCTTTTCCTTCCTTCCCAATGCTTGACACAATTACCGAAGTTATTAATCGCACTGCGTGCGGTGTCGTTTGGCACTCGACAGGTCAAAGACCATGAGAAGAGTGCCAACGAAAGAGATGCCCTGCAGAGATGCCATTAGTTATACACGAATGGGTGCGGACTAGGTACACACTAAGCTGGACAGAGCCTTGGAGGATCCTCTCTTTTTCACTCTATCTCTGTCTCTCGCTTTACACGTGATTTTGCCGAGGGTGTTTCGAAAAGGGCCGTTGGTTTATACACCCTCTTTATACCCCAATGGTATCGAGTTTCGAAAGGGTATCTCGGTTGGCCGCATGCCCGAGAACTTGAAAATGGAACGAAGAAGGATCTCGTTGTAAACTGCGAAGGTGTCCTCGAGGAGTCGCCCTTTTACTCGCCCTATGAGATATCATCATTTCCTCTTTATATATATGTGTGTATATATATATATATATATATATATATATATATATATATCTCTCTCTTTCTATTTCTCTCTCCTTCATCGATTTCCATCTTATAGCACATCTTTACTCTCCATCCCTATTACTTACTACGTAAGTTTGCGAACGAAGAAGAAACTCTGACTCCTAAAAGCCAAATTTAAATAATAATTAGGATTTACGTCGACTACCTTTCGAGTTTCGACTTTAAGATGCCGTCGTCTTCGCGGTTTCCTTCGCGAATACGCTCGTAATCGTTTAACGAAGTTAGCTACGGTAATAAGGTCACTTTCGGTGGTAGAGGAAAACTTCGTTTATATACCGTAATTATTCTGGACGTATTAAAAGTACGGTTTTCCTGTTTGCAGCTTGCGAATTACGCGAATATATTCGAACTATTCTCGAGGGTACGTATCAGCAGAGCTCGATCACGAGAGAAAGAAATAGGAATGTATTTTTATTTTCTCTTTTCTTTCTGCTCTTTTCTTTCTTCTCTTTTCTTCTTGTTTTAATGTGTTTTAATAGAATTGAAAATAAAAAGCAAAAGAAGAAAAAAAAAGAAAAAAAAAAAAAGAAAGAAAAATATATCTTCCATCGTCCTTTATCACATTCGATTCAATCGATTCGTACGAGTCTCGCCAATGTGGACGTTTTCGCGTTTTCGTTTCCACTTCCGCTTTCACCTTTGTTTCGCGAATACTCGAGGCAAACGATCGTTACACGAGCATGTAGAGTCGCAAATGAAAATTCTGTACGTTTGTCGAGACTTTTTCATTAAAATCGGTGAACGTCTCTCGAGCGAACATCGGTCGACGTCACTCGCCCGTAAAGTTCTTCTCTTTGAAAGAAACACGCGATAGAAATATTATTGTAACATACGTTGTATTATCGAATTCGAAAATTTTCTCTAGTGCGAGCCTGTGTATTCGTCTGTCGAGTACACCAGACGGCGTAGGAAGGGTTCAAAGAGAGAAGAGCGAAGAGGGTAGAAAACGAAGAGTGATAGAAGGGAAAAACGAGGAAGAGGGGATGAGACCATCGACGATTCGACTCATTTCGCGTTTCATAGGACACGACGAGCCAGCCAGCCAGTCAGCCAGCCAGCCAACCAGCCGCTCTCGTAAATCGAGTAACAATCCATTAAGCTCGATTATCAGATCTGTTTAAAATATAATCAAAGGGCATACGTGTTTTCCGTCGGAAAGGGTTGTGATTGAATGCAACACTGTTTTACTCCTGCAATTGCTTCTCATTTTCAAATCGAACAAAGTTTACATGCCACATGAGAGATATTCGAGAAGATTATAATCCCTTTTCCAATTTATTTTCCATATCAATAGAAAATGAGCAATTTGCGATAATCACTGGATAGAAAATGTCGATTGGATTTTTTTCCCAAAAAGATTGTGTCGACTGTCAATAAAGAAAAGAGATTCTCTCGTTCGTTTCACAATTTAACAGAAAGAAAAGGAACAACTTGTAGCTCGTCAAATATCGAAGTACAGCATCGTATTTTTATCAATCTCGCTTCGCAATCGAGCTTTTCGCAATAAAGCTTTATCCTTCCTTCGGAAAACACGATCGATTTCATATCATCGAAAAAGACGTTACGATGAAACTCATGAAGCTACCGTTGTTGTAATCGTTTTCTTCGAGAAGAATTTCTCACTTTACAGAACAAGAGAAAAAGAGAAAAATGCTAGTAGAATAATACAGCATAATTCCAACGGGCTCATAGATACACTTACACAGTTTCGTACACAATTCTAAGATGTTGAAAGTAGCTTTTCGAAATTACGAATGTTATAACGATCGTTCGCAAAAAAAGCTCTCTTCTTAAAATCAATAATTCCATCATTGAAAGATGATCTCTCTCTCTCTCTCTCTCTCTCTCTCTCTCTCTTTCTTTCTAGCATAATAGTAACAGTTGTTCAAGTACATTGAAACGTATTGCGCAAAGGAGATTAAATGAAGGAAGATATTTTTATAGACAATGTTTATAATAATAATCCTTCGAAAATATTTATAATTAGAGACTTAGGAATATTTCGAAAGATTTACAATATAGTAAACATTTACGATAATTATACAACGAGAGAAAGAAGTTCTTAAAAGGATTATCCATCGATAGAATAATTTTTCATCGGCATAATTTTTCTTCATATATTTCGTGAAACGAAAGAGGAAGATAACTGGCGCCTCTCGTTCTCTTTTTTATCTTTTTATCTTTCTTTGGTAAATGCCTTTCACCGTTTGCCGCTCTTTACGCTCCTTCTATTCTCTCCCACCTAGAAGGCACTCCACCTACATTATCCCTTTTCGTCTACCTTTCAACGATCGAATCCAAACGGCTGTTTGTTCGACTCGAAAGGAGAATGAAGCCTGCTTTCCTTCCTTCCTCTTTTTCCCTCTCAGCCACCATTATCTTTTCTCACGCGATATACCATTCTCGACGCGCGTTATTCGATTCGAAGAATTTTTACAACGTGGAAAATTCTTATGTGTATATGTACGTATGAAGATCGGTAACCTTTTGTTTTCTTTTTTTTTTCTTCTTGTTTAATCATTAATTATTAGTTCGTAACATAGAAGAAGAAAAAAAAGGTTACGATAGAAATTGTACACTAAATCATTGTCAAATTCCTGTACAATTGTAGCTTCTCTCTCTCTCTCTCCCTCTCTCTCTCTCTCTCTCTCTCTCTCTCTCTCTTTCTCTAATAATCGCCGTTACCAAGCGGCACTTCGAAAGGAACCGGTTCATTTCTTGACCCCATCGAATCCAACGAATCTCATATTTCATTGCCGAGCATGGTACTTCGCGGCCAATTAAGTTCGGTACTATAAATAAAAAGGTCCGCCGGCTGTGGTTTAACCGGCGGATAAAGGCTGGTCCGTGGGCGAGATAGGCGTTTTTGCTCGTGTTCGATGCCACTACTTTTTACCGAAGAAACAGTGTAATCACTTAATTATAAACTTCATTTAATCCCTTTTCTTTTTCCCTCTCTCTCTCTCTCTCTCTCGAATCTCATAAATATTGATAATACGAATTGTACGGTCACTCGATATAATCATTGATAACAAAATTCAACAACTTTTTATCGTTCTCACAGAAATCGATAAAATTGAATAAATCATTGTCATCATTGTTTTGAAGCTTGAAAGAACTATAGATACGGGTAAAGCTGTAAGAGTTAACAGTAGTTACTTTGCTTTTCGCACGGACGGTATTTTATCAGGGTGATAGTTCGACGTAATCGAAAGGCCAGGAAACTCTGATAGATCACTCGACGTTTGAGTATCGTTAGTTTGAAACGCGTAACGCGTTTTCTGCCATTTGGTTCTGCAGGTTAGTGCACGTGCAAAATGGACACGAAATGGTTCAAAGGTTGCGAGAACGTCGACCTTTGGCATCGTTGGCTGCGGTAAACGGCCGAGAAATCGAACGGTCGTTCGATCGTTCAGGGAAGCGAAAGAGTGAAGCAGAAGAGGTGAGGGGGAAATTGGGGGAAGGCTCGGGTTAAGGAAAATGTAATTAAACGTATAGTTGTATGTGTATATGTACATGTGCTTACTTAGGCAAAAGTAAGACAGAAAAGAGAGAGAGAGAGTAATAGAGCCTTGGATCGATCATTATATATACACATAGCTAACCACATGACCAACAACATAACACTTTTGAAAATTACGACTAACGATGCTGTTGCATCATTTCTATGACTTTTAACAACTTATCTAGCAAAGGTTCGTACATTTTTATAACTCTACGTGCGTATTTAATTTTATTGCATATTTCGCGGCTACATTTTTACCACGCTCGCAAAGATGAAATACGACGAGACTATCACGTGGCTACGCATTCGTAAAGTAGAAAGAGAGAGAGAGAGAAAAGAAAAAAAGAACGTTTACCGTTCTCGTGGAAACGAGCTTTCGATGTATGCAATATTTAACGATAGATTCGACGGTGATAAATTTTAATAAAGAATCTCGGTAAAATCGTGAAATCCGTGAGGAAAGGGAGAGTGAGAGAGAGAGAGAGAGAGAGAGAGAGAGAGAGAGAGAGGAGAAAGAGGAATGAGAAATGAATGACGCGTTATAATAGTATCATAAAATTTTACGGACTTCTGGAAGCTTTTTAACGTACGATTTATAACATAATGTAATTCTCGTTACTGATGTCGCGTAACCGCGTTATAATTATTGGAAATTTTTGTTCTCTCGGATAATTACGTTTATCGATACATAAAGAAAGACAGACAGAGACGAACAAACAATAGAACGATCGATGAAATACGATTTTAACGGGTTCGTTAACGTCCTCATTTTCTGGTCAACCTTCACGCTTTACACGAGTATTATTGGCACGTTCTGTTGTGCTCTAACGACAAACGGTCGAACAGTGTGTTTCCAAGCGATTCGATACGAAGCAATTTGAAAAAAGCCAACCTTTCGCGGTGTAGTGGAAAACGAAATCGGAATTTTTCGTCGTCTAGTCGACGGCGATGCAATTTTACGAGCCGGTCAGCCGAGCAGACGCGCATCGGTTCGTCGCGCGCGAACGCACGATTTTATCACGTATTTCGTTGTACGTGTTACGTGTTGTGCATGTGTTACACGATCGAATGCATACCGAGACTTTATGAGCATCCTCGAAACATTTCTTCGCTTCATTTATAAATATTATATTATTATATTATATAATATCTAACGAATTAATTCAGTTATTAACATGAGATTTATAGCTTTGAAAAAAAGAATAGATTATTATTAAAAGAATCTTTACCATATTGTTACGCTTTTGTTATAACTTTTTCATAATTCTCTAGTTTCGTTCATTTTGTTTTTATGTATTAATATTGAATGTCCGAATCGTGAGAAGGATAAGCGAACGAATTCAGATTTATTACTATATATCTTTGCAACGTATCTGTGTATACATATATACATAAATATATATATATATATATATATATATATATATATGTATTAATACATATTTAATCTACAATTACGTTTCATTTAACATTTATAGTGTTCTGAAAATTCCAGTAATAATTATATGCTCGAAATAATTACAAAAGCGAAGTTAATTGTTCTGGGTCGTATACTCGATATATAACGTGTAAATTGACGTTAAGTAGAAATTCTGATTGTTAAAATATATCGGTTTTCTCTTTTTCTTTTCATGCTTCCATTATTTCTCGCTTTTGTAAAAAATATTCGTTTTGTAAAAAAATTTGATTTGTTTCTCGGATGTTTGTGCGTTTGTACTTATGCACATTCTTGACCATCGTCGAAGAATATGACATTAGGATGGTGGAAGGGATAGAGAACAGACAATTTTTTACAAGTGTCTCGAACTTGGCAATTTTTAAGAATTTATATAGGTCAGTGTACTAGCGTATTTTCGAGAATCGATATAGGTAACATAGATGAGTATTTGTACAAGTATAGTTTTTGTTTTTCTTCCAACCGGTTTTTTTCGATGTATTTATATAAGCTCGAGTGTTAGAATATCATTCAAAAATTTCAACAGACCAATGCACTCGACGACGAAATGCAGCATGATCGAAATAAACAGTACTACTACTTCTACAATTCTTTTTTCTTCTTTACTTTTTTATTTTTAAAGATTGAAAGATTTCTACGTGATTATATATATGTTACGTAATTACCGGTTAATTATTTCTCTTTCGTACTTCTTTTTCTTTTTTCTTTTTTTTCTTTTTTTTTCATTTTTATTATTATGTTCGAGTAAGTAACTTCGTAATGCATAATAATTTTTCATGTTGTCCCATGTGGGCGATCGTGCGTAAAAAGATTTTCATCTAAGAATACGTATGAACTCTCTTTCTCTGTACGTCTACGTGTACGTATGCGTATATAGAAAGAGAAAGGGATAGTAAAACGTGTTTCCTGCAATAAGGGTGAGAACGAGCATGTGCCGTCGCCATAAGTACTTGGAATATATGTCGTTCGCAATGCTATACTATGCGAGAAACATCGATAAAGTCTACAAAGAGAGAAAAAGAGAGAGAAAGAGAGAGAGAGAGAGAGAGAGAGAGAGAGAGAAAGAGAGAGAGAAAAGAAGATAAAGAAATGGTTGGAAGATTGTAAACGACGAGGAAGAAAGAGAGAAAAAAGGAGACAAAGAAATGGTTGGAAGATTGTAAACGATGAAGAAGAGAGAAAGAGAGAGAGAAAGAGAGAAAGAGAGAGAAGTAAGAGGAAGGGCAGTCTTTCTCGGCAATTTCACAGTCCACGTGCCCTTAGTAGATATGAAAGGGGTACCAAGTGAGAAGAGGATGAGAAACTCACTCGATATTGTTTCCTCTTCTTTTATCTTTTTATTTTATCTTTTCTCTTTTTTCTGTTTTCTTTTTATTTCTTTTTATTCGTTGTTTTTTTTTGTCCTTTTCTCCTTTTTCCAAGTATTTCTCTCAGTTTATTGCGTTCACGATAATACTTTCCTTTATTACGCACGGCACGCATCGCCAGAGAAGCTGCACCAGACTCTTTCTGATCTTTATAGCTACAATTATAGGAACTAGGAAGAAAATTCCACTATAAAAGTATCAGACGCTAAGATGAAAGTACTTTTATTTGATTTTTCTTTTTTTTTTTATTTTTTTTATTCTTACTTTTTTTTCTTCCTTTTCTTAAATGTTCTCTATCGATCCTGGAAAAATATCCGATTATGAAAAGGACCCTTAACGAAGGGTATAAAAGGATAAACTCATCTTATTAGTAAAATCGTTAAATCATCCGTATTAATTATTATTGCGACTATTTAACAGATAAAGAAGAAATTTCTTCGTTTTCATTTCATAAAGTTTGAATATCTTACGTTATTCGTGTGATGTGTTAAATTTTCTCAAGGGTCCTTCGGAAAACCCACCAGAATCATTCGTAAACGTTTAAACGAATTCTCCGAAGGCATCAAGGAAGTACCAAGGGCGGACGTTGTACGCGTTTAATCGTTTCGATCAAAAATGTATACGAAACAGAGAGAAAAGAGAGAAAAAGAGAGAGAGAGAGAGAGAGAGGAAGAGAGAGTAGAAAGGATAAAGGAGATGGAGAACGTCGAGTCTCAAGACGAAAACTTTCACAATTTCGAGGGAGGAAGGTAACTTCTTGTTCCCCTCCTTCCATTCCGAAATTATTTGCCCTACCGTTAATTAAACTCGACTGCCCTCGATTATAACACAGAATACTCGAGGACACCGTGGAGAAGCAAGATTTCCTCCTTCTCCTCCTACTTCCCTCCCCTCCCCCCCCGTCGAATATAATACCTCGAACCATCCTTTTGCCGTTTCAACCCTTTCTCACGTAAAATCGTTCTTGAACGAGAGGGGAGAGAGAGAGAATGAAAGAGAGAGAGAGAGAGAGAGAGAGAGAGAGAATATCCAGGGATCATTCTTCAAAGTAGCCTTTGAAGTAAAGTTTCAACGCCAGGGGGTGGTAACTAAGCCAGGGGGTAGAGAGGTATCCGAAGAGCAAGGAAGGGCATCAAAGAGATCGCGAACACTGACAGGTGCACGATAAATCGGCTCTACCGCGATAATAAGCGGTACTTCGCTTCTGCTTCCCGTAGGGTATATCGATAGTAGCATAGGGGATACGCCGAATATACTTAACCGTCCCGATCCTATGAACTTAATGGGAAGAAACACCGCCTGCAATTTTCGACACCTCATAAATTGCCACGATCGTTTCGGGGTTATATATACGACGTTATATATTTCGAAATATCATATATTATATAATATTTTAATGGGTTAACAAGAACGAAAACAAAAGTGAGAATTGTTTTTTTAATTATTTCGTCAAATCGTTAAAGAAATATTTTTCGTCTCTTTCCCTTCAAATCCTTTTTAAATAATTTGATAATTTTTCTCTTTGAAATCAAGAAAATATCTAAATCGAATATATACGAATAATATTAACTACAGAGATATTTGTATTGAACGGAAGTTGGAATCGAGCGCAAACTCGATACGTGTCGACTCGAAATATAATTTCATCATCGAAGAAAGCCCATAATTTGGTGAGCACACTTCAATGAAATCTCACTTGATGAGGAAAAAAAATAAAAAAAATAAAAAATAAATTGAGAAAAAAAGAGAACAAAAGAAAGAAATGTTTTCAAGTTCTATTTAGAGTTAGCTTTCGTGTAAATCCAATTTTAAAAGATATTTGAATTTATTCTCTGCTGCACTGATAATTCGACAGGATTTTAATGCGAATGGATTGCTGCGTTCGATCGTTGATGCGTTTACGGATATCGTGCGATCAAGTTAATACGAAAAACGTGAGCTGTAACGTTATTAGTATCTCTCTTTCTTTCTCTCTCTCTCTCTCTCTCTCTCTCTCTTTCTCTCTTTTATTATATTTAATTTTATTTTGTTTATTTTACATCATTACACGTAATGATAACGCATCGAATTTCCTTACTCATTTCTACTTTTATTCTATGTCGTTAAAAATTTCGTTATGTTCATATTACAGATATTCTATTGCGAAATATTTATTTATTCCATTCTCGCGAAGAGAAAGAAAGAGAGAGAGAGAGAGAGAGAGAGAGAGAGAGAGAGAGAGAGAGAGAGTCAGTCGTGCTATCAGCGATGGAATCGGAAATGCATTTCGCATAACGATGACGAGCGTGCGCATACGAATGCAGTGCACGCGTCGGTGCCTCCTCGCGAGTGGCTGTCATACGAGATGATGATGGTCCTTTCAACGCGAACATCGGCCGTGTTGGCAGATTTTAATTAAAAAACAAACTTTATCAGAAGCATATCACGACGATAACCACCGAGATATACCGTCATAATTCAAACGACCGAACAGAGACGACGCTAATGACACAACACGAAGGCGTTGCGATTCTCGCAGCAATTGTGCGTGGGCCTCGAATCAGCTCGACGATGCCAAGTACAGACTAAAATTTTAATTAAAATTAATGCCGCTTGATAAATGTATCGTTAAATAACCAGCCGGCTGCGCCAATGAGATGCGCCGGTGTATTCTCTACGTACACAAATCGTGTTATATATTTGAAAATATTCCATTAGTCTCTCGTATTATATCCATGCGGAATGAGTAACAATGTTAATTAATAATCTTTTAGTTTTAAGATGAGGTAAACTGTGTGTATCTTTGTAGGTATCGATTCTACGATCGAATATCTATAGGCAATCGTTCGATATATTTTTTCTTTTATTTTTTCTTTCATATATTTACGTAATTTCTTGCTCGTACTTTTTTATTATTTTATTTTCGTATCAATCCAATTACTACGAATATACTTTTCTATGAATTATTATTTAGTGAATATTGTTGCTTTGAATTCGTGAAACATAATTTGTTGGTTATTGTAGTACGTTTAGCACCGTGCATTTACAGTATTAACTATGTATTACCTTTCCGATTAATTACACGACTGGCTTTGTGCGTCCAAGCGACAAAACCATAGCGGACCGACAAAACCATGGCGCACCGACAAAACCTAATTACAATCACGCAGGTATACCGCGTGAACGTTTCGATGAACATCGATAAACGTCGCATTCGACGTAAATTATTTCGCATGGACTCCTCAGGATATGCAATGGGACTGACTTGGTGCACGCATGCAGCTTTACACATAAGCATACACACATTTACTTAGGCATGCATACATACATAGATATATGTACATACATGCATATAACTTATCGATCATCGAACGAATAACCGAGACAAACTTATGCGACTCCATTATTCATGTCTTGAATCGATATTTACTTCTTAAGTCTTTCGATAGTACTCCATAATCTTGAAGCTTTCGTAACGACTACAAAGCCGATAGACACACAGGAGGAAGTTCGGACGATATATCGATCGTACTCGACTCATGCGTTTAATCGATAAAAGATTAAATGTATTATATTAGTTTCGTGTCTAGCGTCATCATCTACTCCTCTCTCTCTCTCTCTCTCTCTCTCTCTCTCTCTCTCTCTCTCTCTCTCTCTCTCTCTCTCTTTCTCTTTCTCTCTCTTTTTCCTTTCCCTTATTCTCTTCGTCCTCAACTGTACCGATCTTGGAACTTGAAAGGAATCGTTGAGACTCCTTTCGCGTCGTAACAGTTTATCATTCGATGAAGCTTTTTGTCGACTTCTTCGATCGCCAAGCAAGTAAAGGCATCGCCTTTGTGTTCACGTTCCTTATGAACGAGCACGTTTATATGATTTGTTCCCTCTCTCTCTCTCTCTCTCTCTCTCTCTCTCTCTCTCTCTCTCTCTCTTTCTTTCTTTCTTTCTTTTTGTGTGGATATTGAACACGCACGTATGACGAATCCGAAGTAGAAAAACGGGATTGGTAGTTAGAGTGATGTTTAATACGGCTGCAGTCGATTTCATTCATTGATTCGTTGAGTTTCTGTTCTCTTTCTCTCTTTCTCTTTCTTTCTCTCTCTCTCTCTCTTTCTCTCTCTCTCTCTCTTTCTCTTTCTCTCTCATTCTCTGTTTCTCTTTTTCTTTCATTTGTTGAGTTCGATATTTGAAAAACGTACGATCGAACGATGTAGTCAATTTTATTGCAAGTGAAACAAACATATGATTTCTTTCTTTCTTTCTTTCTTTTTTTCTTTCCCATGAGAGAATGTTTAAACGTGACGAATGCCTCTTGTTATCTACCAACACTTCTTTCTCACTCTTTCTCTCTCTCTCTCTCTCTCTCTTTGTCTCTCTCTCTCTCTCTCTTTGTCTCTCTCTCTCTCTCTCTTTCTCTCTCTCTTTCTCTTTCTCTTTCTCTTTCGAACTTTTTCCAAAGAAACTTTATCGTTGCCGGCAGAACTCGAGGAGCTAAGTTTTCCACGGTGAACGTTCTTTACGCGCGGGGCTAGAGCGACTATAAGCGAAGGAAATTACGGTGTTACGACGAGAGTAAAGGCAATTTACCATTGTACAATCCTTTGGAGACACGAAGACTCATTTATTATCTTGGATCATCGAGACTACAATTTCCTGTTACAAGATTTTACAGTTTCCGTACATGTGTCGCGCATATGTCTCATTACACCTGTTGCATATTGCTCGAATGTACATAGGTAATATAGCTTTTAAATTCTCCTTTATCATTTTACATCAACTAGAATTTCGTTCGAGATAATCGTCAAATTGAATGTGATAACATCGATATGACTTGAATAACCAATTAAGTACGATCTATAGAAAATGAAAAAAAAAAGGAAAGAAAGAAAAGAAAACATAAAAAGATGCAAATATAAAAATATAACAAACAGAGGACCAATGCGCTATCTAAAGTGCAGACAGGAGGAATTCGTTTTTTCTCTAAACGAAAACGTGACAAAAAGTGATGGGTTGGCGCAGAGAATAAAGAAGAAGAAGAAGAAGAAACAGAGAAAGAACATTGCAGCATCCTTCGTAACGTATGCAGTGCGGCGTTTTATGCACCAGGTGCTGGTAGTTATATCGTACGTGTCCTGTCCCAGCATCTCTCTCGAATACACGCAACACGCACATACACGAACTCATTTACTCGTTTGTAGCCGACGACTGTCACGCGTGTTGTATTTATATATATATATATATATATATATATATATATATATATATATATATATATATATGATAAACAGTGTCGCGGAGGCCACGTTTTCTTTTCACGAAACGTCTAACGGGGGAAAATAAACGCGTTCAAGAGAGACCGAGGGAACAGGTGCAAATCTTCGCTCGATGCTGTAAAGAAGCGACTACTTTTCTCTCTTGAGTATCTCCGTAGAATCTTTAACGAGTCCGTCGTCTAGAGAACACAGTCGAGATTTTTTCCTTCTTCTTTTCTCTCTCTTTCTCTCTCTCTTTCTTTCTCTTTTTTGCCCTTCTATTCGCTTTCCTTCTATCTGCATTGGAACCTTGCCCGAAATATGTTACGAAAGATGGCTCGTAAAATTTCTTGGGATCTTGTTGGTAGACATTTTAACTCATTTGCACGTCACATTTATTTTCAAAAAATTTTTTTTCCAATTAAACTACATTCATTTACATTACCTATTCATTTTTCATTCAAATGTCAACTTATTTCTCGGTGAAGAAATTTATGAAAATGCGTAAAACTCTCTACGATAAATATGTTATAGAAATCTATGCATCGTTACTTTTATACGAGATAAAAATTTATGAAATGACGTGAGATATTTTAGGATAAACTTATATAACCGATTTCATGTCGTATTACATCGTAAACAAGATCGTTCCAAGCGTTGGAATTCCTAGGGCAGAATTCGAAAGCGGTGCAAACTGAGTATAGTGGGATTATAGGTAGGAGAATCGTAGAGAATTGGACGTGCTAGTTTTGAAATCGTTCGGACGCCAGTAGTCGTCTGTATAAAGCTGAGTAAACGAGATGGAATCGTCAACGTCGTCGTCGTCGTCGTCGTCGTCGTCGTCGTCGTCGAGGTCGAGGTCGAAGATGAGAATGAGGATTGAGGATGAGGAAGAATAAAGGGAGCTGTCCATTGCCGTAGAAGCGAACTCATGACATCGCGTATGAACTCGTGCCTAACTCGAGCTTATACATACATATATAGGTATATAGGTAAACGTGTGCGCGCGGGCGCGGAAGACAATCACAGTGAAACCCTTTGGGCCAATATTGACGCAGGCTGCTATCGCAATAATGGACGGACGAGTAGGCATAACGTGAACGTACACCGGTAGTGCACAGACGTATATTATAGCTAAGTTCTGCTTGTGCCAGTGTTTATACAGTTGCACGCTTATCCACCTCTCTCTCTCTCTCTCTCTCTCTCTCTCTCTCTCTCTCTCTCTCCCTCTCTGACTCTCTCTCCATTTCTCTTTCATCCACACTCTTCATGGATTTATACGTATTCCAAGCGAGTGTGGGCGGCACGTACGGTGTTATACGTCTAATATGTGTATGGGAAAAGAGGGTAAGTGAGGGTGCCTTTGAAAGCGAGCGTATGCGTACTCGAGCCGTCAATCTCGACACGTTTGGACAACGACTACTTGGGCGAATCGCTCGAAAAAGGGAAGGATATAGTAAGAGAGAGAGAGAGAGAAAGGATGGGAACACTGTTTTCCCTTCTCCTAGGAGATCCGAGATTCTCGATCCGATTGAGATGAGTGTGAAAGGGTAACTCTATTCGTTCCATTCTTTCCTCAACGATGACTTGTCTCGAAGATAGGCGTAAATGGATTTTTCCTGTTTATCAAGAAGGTTCACGCGAGAATATTTTGCGGATTCGTCTAAATATTTATATTCGTTTCATATTTATTCCTCTACTAGCTATCATTCTTTTCTCTTTGATTTCTGCTCTTTATATGCTTCTTTTTTTTTTCTTCTTACTCATGGGATTCGTTTCCCTTTAGCTTCTTGCTCTGCCAACCGTCAATATTTTATCACTACGATCGAAGATATTTCTATCAAACCTTAATGTGTTTCTTGTTAAAGGAAAGATATGATCGAATACGGCAAGCAAAGCGTCTTTATTTCTACGTTTTTATCGTCACTTTTATCGGGAAAAAAGAGAGATAGAAAGATTGAACGCAAAGAGAACATAAAATCCATCAAAATCCTCTCTAAACATCTTATACAACATCGAGTTCTACTTATTCTTCTTTTCTCTCGTGTAAACGGTGAACTCGATGGTAACACTCGGTAACAACTGATGCATCCATCTATCGAGCGACCTTCGATGTCGAGGAAGATGAAAACAAATCATTGTCTATGTAAAT
Source organism: Vespa crabro (assembly GCF_910589235.1). Classification (NCBI taxonomy): domain Eukaryota; kingdom Metazoa; phylum Arthropoda; class Insecta; order Hymenoptera; family Vespidae; genus Vespa; species Vespa crabro. The sequence continues at coordinate 7,347,294 of NC_060957.1, forward strand.
TAAATTTTGCGATAAGAAAAAGAAAGAGAAAGAGAGAGAGAGAGAGAAACACAGAAATAAAAAATTAAATAGGGAACAACACGTATCGTTATCATCTCCGAAAAATACATCAAAATTTCTTTAATGTTCTCTCTCTCTCTCTCCCTCTCTCTCCCTTTCTCTCCCTCTCTCTCTTTCTCTCTCTCTCTCTCTCTCTCTTTCTTTTTTTCTTCCCTTCGTACCCACATTATTAATAATTTCTTCGTTCGCAATCGCGAAACGATGTGTATCCTTTTTCTTCGTTTCCATCGTAAGTGAATGAATACGAAGGACATAAAAAGCAGCAGTGGGATTCACTCCACCCGTCAAGTTTCTCTCTCTCGAATCTATTTTCATGAAGGTGGAAACAAAAGGCGACGTCGAATGACGAACGAGCACGATCCCTTCGCCACAGTTTGTCTCCTCGTTTGTCTTTATCGCATGCTCTATCTCTGTCTCTCTCCCTATCTCTCTCTCTCTCTATCTCTGTCTCTCTCCCTCTCTCTCTCTCTCTATCTCTCTCTCTTTACATATACATATATACATACACATATATATATATATCTTTTCTAAGGTCGCCGACGCGTGTTTCAATGGTAAACTCACGTATTTCACTTTTATCTGAGGCTCGTGACTCTGCTTTAGACGAGCGCCGCCTTTCGAACGAAGAGAGGAGGGTTTCGCCTTGAAATATGAATTTGTTTTTGAAGGGTGGCTGCCGGTACCTTGTAGAAAGAGAAAGAGAGAAAGATGGTGAAGGTCCCGTGGCGACTATGCACCTTCGCAGATTTCGTTTCTTCTCCTTCTTCTTTTTCTTCTTCTTCTTCTTTTCTTCTTATGTTTCTCTTCTTTCGAACTCGGCGAACTTCGAAGTCCTCGCGAACACAGGAGGATCCATTCGAACGAACGACATTTATTGCCGTTATTCATGAGGATTCGTCGTCTTGCGATTGTACCACGAATTTATGTCTCCTTTTTCCATCGTCCGATACTTAAAAGCCGCCATCGTTATTACGCAACGCTCTTTCGTCTATTCGAAATAAATTTACGGATAAGTTATTGGCATCGCGTACCATTCCCGATAGTCGCCGCTTTCACGATCCTCTCCATTCATTTTTTTGTTTTGTTTTATTATTTGGTTTTTTCTTTTTTTCCTATTTTTTTTCATATCATAAATGCTTGCGTTTTTTTCAGAATTGTAATATACAGTTATTCAGTTTTTTGTCAATTTCATTTATATCGTAAAGATAACCTCCCGTACCATTTATTAAATTGTGATATCTGTATTCGATATATATTTAATCGATATATTCCTGCGCGATTGAATTTTTTTGTAAAAAAAGGAAAAAAGGAAAAACATTTCTCTCTCTCTCTCTCTCTCTTTCTCTCCTTTTCTCTTTTTTTTTGTCCAAATGTTTAAAAAAAAAAGTTCATATCTGAAAAATAAATAAGAATACGAAAGAGTTCGCTTATTCGTTTCTCCATTTATCGTGCCAGAGGGAAACAATTAAGGGAAACCTTTAATCTTTGTCCTTTGATCATGGAAGGAGTTATTAAAGCCGCCATGGTCGTTCGATCAAGTAAGAAATATTTCTTGGTGGAATGATGGCTTTTCGATAATCGTCCTCCTCTTGAATGAAAGAAGCACTTATAAGAAGTGTATAGGGATGTGGGTAAGGATAGTCGATAGTTGCAGTTGGATTCATAGAAACATCTTCCATCTCACTGAAGCTTTTTCTATGATCGTTATAGCCGTCGATCTCGGATGTCGATGACCTACGACAAGTTTTTCTTGAAGCAAACAAACGCACGCGTACACATGTTACATCCATCCATCCATCTATCCATCTATCCATCCATTCATCCATCCATCCATCCATCCATCCGTCTATCCATCCATCCATCCATCTATCCATTCAACGTCGATTGTTCTACTTTGTATTATTTTTCTTCTTTTCTCTCTCTTTCTCTCTTTCTTTCTCTCTCTCTCTCTCTCTCTCTTTCTACCTCTTCAATCGTTGTCTCTTCTTTTGTCCATGATTTTGCACCGTAGCAGGTAGAACTGATCGCGAAGAGAGAACTATAGTACCCCAACGATACCATTCATGCCTTGTCTTCCCTGCTACGCCACTGTCGTGTTCCATCAGTCTCTTCCTCTTTCTTTCTCTCTCTCTCTCTCTCTCTTTTTCTCTCTCTTTCTCTCAGTGATCAGGTCTCGTGTTGCGAGTCCCAGTACGGTTCTCCTCGATCCGCCTGAATAGTGATTAAAAGTGGGTTGTGCTGGTGTCCATCAGAGTACGGTCGAACGAATCCGTCAATGCATAATAACGATGAATCTAGGTACATGGGGAGAGAGTGAGAAAGATAGAGACAAAAAATAGAGAGAGAGAGAGAGAGAGAGACAGAACGGAAGAGGAATAGAAAGAGAAACCAAATAGACAAAGAGAGAGAGAGAGAGAGAGAGAGAGGGAGAGAGAGAAAGAGATAGATAGATAGATAGATAGAGATATAGTCGATGGAACGAGTTAGCTAGCAGAAATTTGCGCGTACGTTCTGCTAGGATGCAATTCCGCTGTTACCTTCCCATGCTAGAATCGAGCCGAGGTCGACAGGTTTCCACCGAGATTGCTTACCTGCGATCGCTCCCGGGCTTCCGGGTCGTGGGATTGTTCCCGACTAATTGGTCCATCGGGCTAACCTGAAATTAGGTATTGACCGTAATGAGATTATACGAGGATGGAAAATTGAACGGCGCGTAGCACGGTTTAGAGTACGTGTGGCTGAACGTGAGAGAGCGAGAGAGAAAGATAGATAGATGTAGAGGGAAAGAGGAAAGGGAAACGCAAGGTTGCCGTTGGAAATGTCGTGAATAGCGGATATGCCTGGGAATTGCACGTGGGTTTTGAGGTATCCCTTCGCGTCTAAGCGACCATCCCTGTAGTACACCGTGCACGCAGTTATTATTGGATCGTTAATACCCGGCAGGACGGGGCAGAAATTATCGGTGAGCGAGGGTTATTTACCCTCAGAATGCATCGTCGATTCTCAATTCTGTAAAGTCATTACCAATATTCGAGAGATAATTGTTCGCATTATTTCTTTGTCCAATGTTTGACTCAAACTATCCCTTTCCTTTCGATTTTATTAAATTAATGATTTTCAGATATTAATACGACGATATTTTATACTGATCTATTTTTTCTTCTCTTTTTTCTGTTTCAGGTAAGTTTCTCGAGGATTATCAATGCTCTTCTGTGCATTATCATTTATGGGTAATTAGAAATTACTTAATAATTAATCTTAATATAAAAAAAAGATTTGATTAATCGAAGATGATCGTTAAATAGTAAAATGATTTCAATGTATAGATGGTTTTTTTTAAGTAATAATTTTTTAAAAAATTTTCGTACTTCACAATGTATTTAATCCCAATATCGATTTCATTTTTTATTATCATCGCGTCGTACGTATTCGAAAGACGACAAACTGGCTCGTCTAAACGTCTTGTCAAAGAGGCTATCTAGTTGGTGAAATGGGGTGATATTAATGGTAGTCGTACGGTGGATGAAATTATTCAAGAAAGCGGATGAACTTGCGTGACAGGATGTAAGAAGTCTCTGTTAGCGTATGATCTTCATCGAACGTTAACCATTGAACGATAAACATTGAACGATAAACATTGAACGATAAACATTGACGTGTAACAATATTAATATCTTCACGAGTCTAAAATTTCACCATAAAGGATCTTCACGGGATACGATCCGTCGTGTTTCGTTCGATCCTACGGGACAAACTCTCCTGGCTTTAGTTGGGTAAGCAGCGACGGCTGTACGCAAGATATTAGCATAATATTGGTTCCGAAATATGAGAGAATAAGGACAACGAGTTAGGAATATAGAAGGGGTTGGGGAAGTCTCAGCCGTCGATAATGCATAAAAGATAAGAGTGGAGACTGCGTTCCGGGATCGGCCAAAAGGAGGACAACGGCTTCTGAAACTTATGTTCAACCAACGACGTTCCGAGGAGAGAGAAAGAGAGAGAGAGAGAGAGAGAGAGAGAGAGAAAGAGAGAGAGATAGAGAGAGAGAGAGAGAGAGGAAGAGAAAAAGACGAAAAGGAGGAAAAAGAAAAAAGAAAGAAACGAAGAGGAGGAAAAAGATAAGAAGAAAAGAAAGACGAGGAAGACGAAAAATAAGGAAAAGAAGAGGAATAAAAAGAGCAATAAAGAGAAAGGAATAAAAAATGAAATGAGAAAGCAAAGACGAAGTGGAAACTTTAGGTGGAAACTCGGTTGGTTCGTCTGCGCGTTTCAAAGTTATTCCGAAGAATTATTGAAAGTCTTCGGCCTCTCTCAGTCGGTGCTTAGCTCGTTTCCTCCTTCTCCTTCTTCGTCCTTAGAGGATCCTCCGTGAGTAGTTCTTAACCACCTGCCTCCTCTTTTCCGGACTACTGCTCGTACGAAGAAAGAAGGAGAGGAGGAGGATTACGAAAACGGTAGAAGGAAAGAACGAAGGAAGGAAGGAAGGAAGGAAGGAAGGAAGGAAAAATAGAGAGGGGAGAGAATTTTACCTGCGCCCACTTCCGGTGTAATGAATGGGATCTTAATGGACGGCGCCTTGTTTACGATCCGAGTTTCTCCGATTAATTACCGGCGTTTCTAGACGAGAGGGGCACCGGTTAACGCAGCGGTAATAAACGACGAAGTTTCTCGGTGGGAAAGAGGAGGCATACCTCTAACCTCCTTCTTCTCTACTCCTCCTGCTGTTCCTCCTACTCCTTCTCAAACTCTTCTTCGACATTCTCGCCGTCAATAGAAAGAGAAGACACCCATGAACGTCCAGTAAAAAGCGCCCATGGCGCGGACTCCTCGAAACTCAATCCTCGAAATTCCACTGGTGGAATTCCTAACAAATTTTTTTTCTTTTTTTCTTTCTTCTCCCCTTTCTCCCTAGTCGTTGTCCTTTTCTTTCTCTTTCTATTCCCTCTTCTTCTTCTTCTTCTTCTGCTTCTTCCTCTTATTCCATCTCAACATCCTATTGGACCACTCGTGAAACTCAAGCGATGAACGCCTCTGGCCAAATCGGAAGCAGTTCCTGTTTCTCGGACTTAAAGAAAGACTGCAGGGGAAGTTTTGTATAGTTTTCGATTCTTCCTCTTTTCTTTACTTATTCCATTTCTTTTTCTCTGTTCATATTCCTTCGTGTTTCTTATATATATATATATATATATATATATATATATATATATATATATATAAATATATATTTATTTTGTACATGCAAATCTCATATAACTTCGCATCTATACATATAGGTATACGTAAATTTGAATTTAAAATAGAACAGCAAATAGAACGATCGATACAACCATTTCTCGTTGGAGAATAAGGATAGACTAATAATTTATATGTTACTTAAATCACATATTTACCATAGTATGTTATTCGAGGGTTGTACAATGGCCTATCGTGTTGAGATATCGAAAGGAATTTCCAATAAAGACTCTCGATTTCCTCGCACGATATGTAACCATCAAGGTTGTACGTAAATTCGAAGCATTGATCGTCATTCCATTTGTCAGTCAAGGAGCGTCGATCGGAAAAAGGTAAAGCACTTTTCTTTCGAATTTAGTCTCCCAAGGGTGGAGGATAAAACGGAGGAAGTTGATATCGGTTAATACCATAGAATCCGTTCCAACTCGTTTCCTTACTCTCGCTTACGAAACGAAAGTCCGGCATACGATACTATACTTGTATTATGTATATATCTGATATTACGTGGAAAGGGAATAAGAGAAGGACGGACATAACCCTCGAACATTTTCTACGTTTCTTTCCGGTCGAGAGTTCACGACGATTCCCCGAGCGAAGCTTTAGGAAAATTTCCAACGTCTTTCTAGCGGTTAGTGGCAGAAAGGCAGCTTCTATATAATGGGATAGAAGACGACCACATTGGCTTCTTCTCGAGAAAATATTCGATATACTTGTAGAAACGATTGAATTGTACTGTAATTTTTTATACCGTAGCTGCTTAAGTATAAAATGAAATAGAGAACGTTCAATGTATCGTTTCGTTCACTTTATATAAGGGATACACGTAAAAATTCTCGAAGTAACGATGATCGAATAATTTTACGACGTAATAACTTTCTAATCGTTTCTCGTCATTACTCGAGATAGTATTTAATGAACTTTCTCAAAGAGTTTGATGGACGAGCTGGGAGACCTATTGTATCGAATACATATATATATATATATATATAATGAACATATAATAAACTAACGTAATAATATATTCTCTTGTTGATAAGCGAATAATGCTTAGAAAGTGTTCGAATATCGTGTCTTACCGATCCCTTCTATCGTTTCTATTTATTTACATATGATTATTTCGATATCGTTTGTAAGCAACGAGATCATCGTTAAAGAAGTTAGTTAATATTCATAGGAATTCATGCGGAGATCTCCCCTTGAACTCGACCATAACCACGAAATATCAAAGACACCCTGAAAACGAAATTTCCTTTCCTCAAAGGAAGTTCGAACGAAATATGTATGAACGAGTGAAAAAATAATTTTCTTTTTTTTCTCAACGATTATGAAGCAACGAACATGTGCATGAATTAGATTTTTTGAACGCTCAAAATGATTCGGTACTTCGTGGGAGACAATCTCGAGAACGTTACCAGGTACGAAATTATTGTAGGACAGACAAAGGATAACGCGGGGTCGATGATAGATCCTCCCTCCGTCGAAAGGGTTAGCGGAGCATACTGAAGTGGTTTCCCATTGGTCCAGGGGAACACGGTTGCAGCGTGTTTGCAGTGTTCAGAATGGACGAGGGAGTCCATTGTCCTGGCGAGCTTGTTTCTATGCAGATGAGATATACGCACACGCGGACCGATCGACCGACCACTGGATCAACTGACGAACCGAGTCTCTCTCTCTCTCTTTCTATTTCTATGCACACACACATACACACACACAGATGTTTTATATATATATATATATATATATCAGTCAATCTATCTATCCATTTTTCTTCATTTTTCATTAATATGCATTTTCTATAAATTTTAATAAAATAAAAGATACCTCGTATAAGATCCCCCCGTGATATAACATTTGACTATTATTTTCATTAACAAGATTTTCCTCTGTTCGGTTTCATATCTTTATCTGTTCTCTTTTTTTTCCTTCTTCAATTGTTATCTCGCGATATATGTATATATTTCTTTTCCTTTTTCAACTTAATCCATTTTCTTTCTAGGGTCGTCCTTTTCGTTCGTTGTTCCAGAACGATGCCCTCTCACACGCCGCCGTTCGGTTTTTCCTCCTGATCTAGAGTAGAGAAGGATAGATAGAAAATTTGAGAGGGTACAACATAGTAGGGATTTAGTCGTGCGATTTTCTCTCTTTCCTCTCCGTTGGCTGGAAAGAAAGAGCGAAAAACGCGAGGAAGCGTGACTGTCGTTTCGCGACATTTCGCTAATAAGAAGACGGAGACGAGGATAGGGACTAGCAACAACGTTCCACCCGATTTCCGACGGGATCTCGCGCGAGTTTTTTTCGCGCGAACAAACGAGAAAAAAAAGTGAAAAAGAACGAGAAATAGAAAAAAGAGAGAGGGAGAGAGAGAGAGAGAGAGAGAAAATAGCAGTCCTCGAGTTCGCGACATAGAATCATCCTGGCAGTAGTTGAAAATCATTATTTCTTTGTTCTCGATACGGCGCGAGCTTTCATGGCTCCCGTTTCCGTTTTATGTCGTTGTCTGCTTGCTTTTCTACCTCGCGGCTCTCTCGTAAAAATATCTACACCGGTGTAACACCGTGCGTATCGTTTTTTTCTTTTTTCTTTTTTTTTGCGAAAAGTATATTTCGTTTTTCTTTTTTATCAAGTTATACATCTCGATAAAAAAAGTGAATGAAAGAAAGTGAACGAGAATGATTCCAGAAAATTTCTTTTTCTTTCCTTTATTTATTTCTTTTTTTTTCTTTTCTTATATTCTTTCTTTCTTTCATTTTATAATACATATTATGTAATCTACAGAATCTCTCAAGAATTTTTTCGTTCTGATGAGGTTCTTTACGTAACATCAAAGAATCGATCGATTCACGTAGGACGATCTCGTCTTTCTCGATAGAAAAGACGTACACGTGGGCGTCGAATGCGCGTTCGCGTTTCACTTAAATTATATTTCATGTCTACGTGCTTCCTTTCTCTCTCTCTCTCTCTCTCTCTCTCTCTCTCTCTCTCTCTCTCTCTCTCTCTCTCTCTTCATATGTACATATCCAATATATCCAGTAAATACATACTTACATATATACATAAATATATATATATGTATATATATGTATGTATGTGTGTGTGTGTGTTTATATATATTGTACACATGTACGTCTATATAAAAGACAAGCGTTATACATGTGTGCGTTCGGAACGATGACAAGGATGACAATGGTGACATAAAACGAGGATGCCAGTTGAGTATGACGAGCAGGAGAGAGCGAGAGTCACACAATGGCTCGTCGGAAACCTCGTCGAGACAACGACCACGACGGCGACGACCACGACGACGACGACCACGACGACGATGACAACGACGACGACGTCGATGTCAACGACGCAATTTTCAGATCGAACAATTTTCGTCATCCTTTACGTCGTCGATCGTCAAGGTCGTTTTATTATAGATGCTTTCGTTAAATTCGTACGCTCGAAAACACATTTTTTTAATCATCGAGTTAGCATGTGTTCGTTCGTGATCATTTTTTCGTCAGGATGTTAAAGAATCATCTTCACGTGTTCTCGTCGTCGTTGTCGTCGTCGTCGTCGTCGTCGTCGTCGTCATCATCATCATCAACGTCATATTGACATTGGAATTTTTCTATCCCAATATCTATATTCCCATTTCTCGTTTCGTATCTATCACTCTGTTTGATCGGCGCTCTTTATTATTCGTATAAATCGATAAGCCCTTGTTTGTTTGTACGTTTGTTCGATTCATGCGGATTTTATGTGCTCTCGCTCGATCGGTTGCGTCTGATAAGTCCTTCCGTTCACTTCTCCTCTTCTACCTCATTCTCTTCCTCCTCCTCTTCCTCCTCATTCTCCACCTCTTCCTCTTCATCCTACTCATATGTTCTAGTCTACCGAGAGGACAATAATCCGGTGTTTTTTTATTAACCTGCACATGATTGATGGGGATGAATTATATTTGTATGGTGTGGCTCGTGAGAGATCTCACAAAGAGTTGAGTGTAATCGTGTTCTCACTTTATTTTATCTTTCTCTCGATAAATATATATATATATATATATATATATATATATATATATATATATATCCGCATTCGTAAACTCTCATTTACGTGTATTTTCCATGAGAATGTAGATACCCGCATACTTAATTACATACATAGGTCGTTCCTTCGAATTTCAACTTAATTCCAATTTTCGACGAAAATTCAGTATAACGCGGATGTGTACGTTACTCTGTTCGAAGACAAATTTAATGAGCTCTCTGGGAACATCATCATACACGTCGAAACTTGTGGAAATTCTTGCCGGAAGTAATTTGAGTCACGATCAAAATTTTCTTATGATACTTGAAAGAGAAAGATAGTTAGAGAGAGAGAGAGAGAGAGAGAGAGAGAGAGAAAGAGAGGGAGAGAAAGAGAGAGAAAAAGAGAGAGAAAGAGAGAAAGATAGAAACGAGGAGAGTAACTGAAACGAAACGAAACGAAACATCGCGTATTACGTGAACCACCACGATAAAATTCTATCTCGTTTGCCAGCTCGAGGCCGAGCCATCAAGCGCGATGTTAACGCACGCGAGTTTTAACCGAGTAAACAGAGAGAGCAACGTCGCCGGTTTAAACGTAACGAGCGACCGTACGCGGTGCGGAAAATTTTCGCGAACTGCAAATTATGCACTACCATAACGCCGTAACGAAAACGCGTTTTCTTCTCTCTCTCTATCTCTCTCTCTCTCTCTCTCTCTCTCTCTCTCTCTCTCTCTCTCTCTTCCTATCTATCTCACTCTCTCTTCTCTCTCTTTCTCTCTCTCCCCCTCCTTTTCTCTCTCTCTGTTCATTCGTTGCTTTTCCCGACACGCAATTCTCGTACACGCGCGTGAATAGATACACACGTTCGTTCGTACTACGATGGACATTTGCCAAATGAACGCATCGCCGCGCCGCGTGGCCCGTACGTTTAATTCGATATTAAATTCCTTCGGTCAAATATTATCGGAACGCAAAACCGCGTAGGTACTCCCTTTGACAAATATTCGTTACATTTACAAATATTGAGAGATATCATTGCTAACAGCTTTTATTCGCGCGTGAATTTATCCGCTTTTCAACGGAGCACGAATAATCACGTGTTCGAATGCGTTACCAAAAAGTTAGGGTTCTTTTAAAAATAATATTTAATCTTAAATCGTTCTCTCTTCGATATTATAATAATAATAATAAAAATAAAAAAAAAACAAAGAAGAAAGAAGGTTTAACACTTCTACACTTTGTCCAAATACTTTTTATCAAATTTATCAAAATACTTTTTCGTTTAATTATTCATTCACAAACTTGGCCTTGCACAAATTTTAAATAAGTTAATACTTATAACAAATGTTTCTTTATCTTCAATATTTTTCTTTTCCGTTTATTTTGCTTATTAACGAGAGCCAAGAACGAAAAGAAAATGTGTACTTAAATACATATATTATTTTTGAAGAAGGTTCGGTGCTCTCGCGATAAACCACCTCGAGAAACAACGTTCGATAGCATTGTCGGTTTCTCTCTTGGACAAGAGAAGAGGGTAGGCTTAGGCCTTGGAGGGCGAAAAGGGGAGGCTTCGAATGCAAACTAAGCTTTTCGCCGCGGGTCTAATAAATGTAAACCACCGTCCCATTGTGATGAAGGTCCATTGAAAAGTTTCGTACGGACCATACAGCCCACCCCCGCTCCATCTCTCTCCCCCTATTTTCCCCCTTCTCTCCTTCTCGAGCGTCCACTCCCTTGAAAAGCCCTGAGGGAACTGACCAGAAACCCCCTGCCTCACAATCTCGTTCTCGTGTCCAGTCTCGGCCCTGGACGACGAATGTATCTCGTGTGTACACATTGAGGTACCCCGCGAACTTCGCAATTTTCTCGCTCGCTTTCGTCGTTGGTCGTTTCGAAAAGCGCGGCGTGTTGCTCCCGCGTAATGTGCCTAATGGCCTCAACAAGAGAGGGAGAGAGAAGGAAGGAGAAATGAACAAAAGAGAGAAACATATGCACGTTTTACGGGTAGGGCTATACGTATCTCGTTATACAACATAAGTATGTATATATGTACAATATATGTATGTATGTGTATATATATATATACACATACATACATATATTACACATACATACATATATACATACATATATACATATATACATACATATATACACATACATACATATATATATATATACACATTTATATATGTACACACATACGTATATACGTAATTTAGGTCGCAAACAATACAATTACATATACCCGTGACATGATTTAAATCATCATTATTTATGAATGAGAGGGATAAAGCATTATGTGTACATACTCACGAGCTGCTGCGTGGCAAACGATAAGGGTTAAAGAAGGGCCGGAGAAAGAGAGATAATTCACGATAAGTTCCGTGAGAGTTTGTAAATAAATCCATGTTTATTATAGCTTTTGTGTACGGTCTTGGTGTATTTGAAACCTCTTACAAGGGCACTCGTCGTCGTTCTATTCCTCGTCGTCGTCCTCGTCGTCATTTAGAAGTAGCAAAATAGCTTGGTTACACGTTGGCGAATAGCGGTGCACGTCTCTCGTGGGTCAAGTGCGAGTGAGCGTGCACGATCGTACGTGCGCATTAAGTTTCCACCTGCATCGTTTCCGTCTATAACGGGTGAGGTAAAGAGAAAGCAATGCGAAGAAGAGGATAGAACGAACGAACGAACGAACGAACGAACGAACGAACGAACGAACGAACGAACGAACGAACGAACGAACGAACGAACGAACGAACGAACGAACGTATGAACGAACGAACGAACGAACAAACGTATGAACTAACATACATATGTATTAGAGAGAGAGAAAGAGAGAGAGAGAGAAAGAGAGAGAGAGAGAGAGAGAAAGAGAGAGAGAGAGAAAGAGAGAGAGAGAGAGAGAGAAAGAAAGAGAGAGAGCGAGCTACAACGCATAGGTTGTTCTAGTTAGCGTTTAATCTAATTAGTCGAGGGCTCGCGCTCATTGGAGGATCCGTACTTTCGGTATTGTTATGGTCTCTCTCTTGTAGAATGGAACACCTGCGGTCCGTTCTAGCCGTCCCGATTCTAATTCAGACTCAAGTTCGGTTTGCATTCTACACCGAGTGGCTCTAACTTCGATTCGAGTCTCTACGTGGAATAATTCGAGTAATTGATTTCTCTATCGACAACCGAACGGCGGGCCGGCTTGTCCGTGCAGTCGCATTAAAAGAAGGAGAATCTTCGTTTCATCTCGCTACCACCAACGGAGAAATTGCATTATTGATTTCTACGTTTCGAACGTTTCTCTACTCTAAAGATATTTTAAACGTAGTCGAGACGTGCTTCTTTTTTTTTCTTTCTTTCTTTTTTCTTTGTCCCTTTCTCTTTCTTTCAAGAAACATTCACGATGTTTCTAAGTGGTCTTAATTTACCATAGTACCTATCTTGCTCTTAGCATAATCGGCCAATTAATCTGTTTCTTTTTTATTGTTTTCAATGTGAATCGTCAAAAGGGAAAAAGTTTCAAGGATAATCTACAAAAAGTTTCCGACTATTATCGCTCTGTTCTATCTACGAATCGTCGGAGATTACCCGGTAGTGCCCTGAGGCGAAAAAGAAAAATGAAAATGTGAAAGGAAGAGAGAGAGAAAGAGAGAGAGAGAGAGAGAGAGAGAGAGAGAGAGAGAGGGAGAGACAGAAAGAGAGAGAGAATAAGAAAGAGGAGAAAATTGTATTGGCCAACGTGTATAACGAACGAGATTAAAGGAGTAAGGGTGTAAGATTTTTTATGACTGTGGATGTTGCTTGTACCTCGCTCGTAAAATTTTGATAAAGGATTAGGATGCTGTTTAGGATAATAGACTATTATCTTACTAAACGGATGTAGATGATTTAAATTAGCTACAAGTAATTTGCTTTATTTTAATTTGATTGTTGATAACGACTGAATGAAAACAATTTCAGTAAGTTGAAATATTTGAACGTAATGTTTTTCTTTCTTTTTTATATTTTTCATCGCATATTTATCGAGGAAAATAAAATGATAATTGAATTATTTTCAATCGGTTCGACAAAATCGATTTTTGTTCATGTTTCATTTCTAATATCCCTTTCTCCTATGAACGAATAAAGACTAAAACATATCGTATAGGCGCGTGCGCTCACGCACTCGCTGGATTTGCTTTACGAGCGGATGTCAAAGACGCAAAGATAAAACGATCGTAAATACAATTAGTGTCTTGTAAAGGAACCGGCGCGAGAGACCGAGCAGGCCGACGTTTCCTTTCGTATTTACAGAAATTTAAGGCCCATAACTACGGGCTTAATTCCCTTTAATTAAAATTCTGTATGGCAGTCGACAGCGTCGCGACATTTCGAGAGGACATTTTTTTCCCCCGTTTTATTTTTTTGTTAAAAAAAAAAAAAGAAAGAAAAAGAAGAAAAAAAGGACAAAATGATACGAGACTCGTGGGCCACCACGAAGTTTAAGAGGAAGAAACAGAAAAAAATGTATATAAAAAGAAACGGTAGTCGAATTTTTCTCATTTTTTTTTTTTTTTTTTTAAATACATACATGCTTAAATGTTATATGTAGATAGGAGAAAGATCGAAAGAGAAAGAGTAACAATTTTTGTGAATCCTTATGAGCCACTTATCGGATAAAAATATATTCTCTATGTGTTTCACGGATTCACCGTTACAGGTTATCTCTTTTCCGCGCCCAATAAACACGAATGTCTACTTGTACATATATATACATATATATATATACATATATATATATATATATATACACATATATAATATATATATATTCTTTATGTATTTCCACAAATTATTTGTGAATTTTTGAAAGTCAAGATGTCGCGAGGAAGGTATCGAGATCGAATCGTAGAAACGACTCGTGGCGGTCCGAGAAGAATCCACCAAAGAGATAAGTTATCTCTTAAGAGCTAGTGGTCGGACGAGTTTTAATCGAGTTAGATTAACGTCTCCATAGAATTTGTTACAAGGAACCGAGAGAGAGAGAGAGAGAGAGAGAGAGAGAGAGAGAGAGAGAGAACATTGCTGAAAGCATAAGGTTGGAAATCTTACTACAGAGATTAAAAGATACGTAGAAATGTTCGTCTAATTAAACGACTATCGTTCTGCTCGAAAATCAAACAGTCTAACGGATCGTATCACTTCGTCTCAGGATGCGTAATAGACTTTAAAAGACACGCTCCAAACGGCATCTCCTTGAAGCATCTCGAGCGTTTCAGGATCGCGGAACTTGACATTTTTCACATGCCTGATCGATCATTCTTCGAATATTTCTCGTTTAACCGCAGCATACCCAATCTACCCGTACAGGTAGTAAACGGGATGTGTGTCCCAGTTGCCGAACTTCTTTTCTCCATTTTTTTCTTTCTATCTTTATCACGCAATTGTTTTTCTTCTTCTTTCTTTCTTGAAAAAATAAAGATTATTTTTATCTTCTCCGAGCGATGTTAGGTAGGTAGGTAGGTAGGAAGATAGGCAAAGGTAAAGGTACGTTCGAAACACGCATTATTTCCCTCCCATTTTCTCTCTCTCTCTCTCTCTCTCTCTCTCTCTCTCTCTCTCTCTCTCTTAGTTCAGAGCGATATCGTCTGTAAAACGGTGCGCTGTTCCGCTTCTTGAAACACGTAGTTTATTCTGAAACATTGTAGCCGTGATATGTTCTTACGGGGTTACATTCCGCGATAAGAATTTACCGGCGGTCGTTTCAGGTATGCCGAAACGAGGGGTGCCACCCGGTAACGGCGTATTCATCGTCCGTGGTTCGGGACAAATTGTTTCTCCGGAGGTAGGAACTTTTTCCCTAGGTGCCATCCTCCTCCTTCTCTTCATCCTCATCCTCATACTTTTCTTCCTACGTCGACCCGCGTCTCGCCTTCAAAATTCCTCCGAGACACGGAATCTCGGTTACGCGTCACCCCCTCTTTCGAACACTACCAGAGAAGAGAGAGAGAGAGAGAGAGAGAGAGAGAGAAAGAGAGAGAGAGAGAAAGAGAGAGAGAGAGAAAGAGAGAGGGAAAGGGAGAAAGAGAAAGAAAGAGGGAGGTAGCACAATTTCAACGGATATATTTCGACGGAGTTGTTCTCGAGCTCTCAGTGAAATTCGTTTTCTTTTGAAATCCTTCTTACTACGACGATGTTGAAGACGACGAATCTCTTGACGGCACGATATTTTTTTTATTATTTGTTTCTCTTATTTCTTTTTTCTTTCTTTCTTTCTTTCTATACATTTTATCTAATAATAATCGCGAGATGTCATCTCTAAAATTCCGACGTATATATATATATATATATATATATATATATATGTTAGCTTCTTTTAAAAATCTCTCCATTTCTCGTATTATCTTCTGTATACATATATACAAAGCATGAAGTATCATGAAGCTAACTTTGAGTATTGAAAGGAAAATTATTTTTGGATCGTTGAGCGCTACGGAGATATGCGGGATGGTTCGCGAGCGGCCATGAATCTTTTAACACCGTGCCTTTTCCCGGTAATTGCGTGGTGCCGTGGATAATTGACGTCCTCTTTCTCTATCTGTCTCTCTCTCTCTCTATTTCTCACACTATCTACAAGAGGTACGGTCGTTCTTTATTTAATTGGCTACTTAAATTCCGACCGTAGGTCGGGGAGCAGGAAGACAGAGTTTGTTGAAAGGAAAGTAAAGGAAAAATAAAAAATGAAGTAAATCACGGCTGTTAGTTATCGGATTACGATGAATCGATGATTTTCTTAGTACTCTCATATACTGACAGGAATATCGAGGTATCACGATGAAATTTTAACGATCTACTTGACGAATGGATTCGACGAATGGTTCGTTAAAGATTCTTGGGATATTAGCTTACAGATTCTATATTTATTGCATATAAAATTTAATAATAAAATAATATTGATATTGACGTTTAGAAAGTTAAAATAAAGTAATATTAATTTTTATTTTTAATTGGACCAGTTGTGTTTAGGTAAAAGTAATAGAGAATGTATTGCTTCGAAGGAATCTGTTCAGAATCGTATATCGATATTTTTATTCTTTAATCTTTCTTCGAGTTTTCCAGGTCATGTTATCATCTGCGGTTTATCAAACAACCGAGAAATCAAAATCGATATAGGAAAGTACATATATATGTTCGTACGTATATCGTCAAACACAGTAGTCGTAGAAAATAAGAGGTTTGTTCCAGATACGAAATGTCGTGTTTACAAGGAAAGGAGAAAGCAAAGTTTGAGATATGTCTCATGAAAATAGTGGTACGTGAAAACTTAGAGGGATATTACGTGTGTAGTGTATAGTAACGTACATATATACGTGTATACTTATCTGTATAGATAAATAAAAGTATTTTGTAGACGATCGTCCACAGCTTTTTTTAATCATCTGGATGTATTGAGATGGTGATCATTGAGAAAACGTATCCTGACTTTTCTACTAGTGGACAAAATGGAAAGATTTCTCTCTCTCTCTCTCTCTCTCTCTCTCTCTCTCTCTGTTTTTCTTGTATTTCTCCATAGTAGTAAAACGACAAGTGGATAGAGAAAGAGAGTACGATCGTAGGGAAAAAAAGGGAGTAAAAAGGATCGAAGTCGACCCTGCTATTACCGCATTTCTACGAAGGGATCGCAGCATTGGCCCTACAATGGAATCTTTCCTCTTTTATCTTTCTTTCTTTCACTCTTTCTTTTTGTCTCCTTTTGTCTCTGTTTATCTCGTACATTTTGGTCTCTTTCTCTCTCTCTCTCTCTCTCGCTCTTTCTCTCTCTCTCTCTCTCTATCTATCTCGGACAGCGTTAAAAAGGGGGCATCTCTCCGGCACCGTTCGCTGTTTTCTCAGGAGGGAGCAATTTGAAAGGCAATTTGTGCGTTCGTAAGAACGATCGCGATTATCGGTAGAGCGGGACTAATGATGATGGCGAAGGTTCCTCTTCTTCCTCTCTTTCTATACTCCCTTTTCTCTTTCTGCTCGTCCTCACATACAAGATATGAGACGGAGAAGAGAATTTCGGCAGGAACGTATTTGTTACTTTTTTCGAATGCTTTTCTTATGAACTGACTCACAGAATTATTTTCTTTCTCTTTTCTGTCTGTCTATCTCTCTCTCTCTCTCTCTCTCTCTCCCTCTCTCTCTCCCTCTCTCTCTCTTTCTCTCTCTCTCTCTCTCTCTCTCTCTCTTTCTGTCTCTCTTTCTTTTTGATTATATTCATGAGTGATTTTACTTCGAGACAACGACGATAATGACGAAAATTTTCAATTTTGTCTCGTCCCTGCGAAATCGCTCGTTTGACGCGAGACTTGAGTTAGTCGTATCCGGGGATCGAAAAACCAGTTCCTCCTAAGATCTCGGTGCATAATATAAGCGCGAAGGAGCAGTGAAATTAATCGCTATGGAAAAACTGGCCGGATCGGTCTTTAACGAGTTATAACGCCCCAACCAGGCAGCAGCAGTAACGGTTGACCAATAAGAATGAAGTACGAGCCAAAGTGTAACCGAGCATTAGTAAACGATGTTATTTATGTGTCCACTCGAACGTCGTTATAAATTTCACTCGTTTTCGTCGAACGCAACGAACGTAATTTCCTTTTCTCTGTGAGAGAGTCGTGCGCGTGTTTTCTTCTCACGAGAGAGAAAAAGAGAGAAAGAGAGAAAAAAGAGAGAGAGAGAGAGAGAGAGAGAGCTTCAGCACACCTGACATTATCTCTTGCTTGTCTTTTTCCACAGCCCTAATAGAGGCAGGCCCACTTTTCGTTGTCGCTTTCACCGTTATTATCATCGAACGATTTATCGAATCGCTCGGAGTTATCGACGAAGCCGTCGCGTTCCCTTTATAAACGTATCGGCTTGACTCTTTAAATTCGATACGTTCATATGCGTATATATGGTTTAGGTGGAGCTTCAAGAGATAAGGTATATAAAGACTCCCTTAATGGAATTACGAGCAAAGACTACGGCCTATCTTTTCAGATTAGACTCACGTCGATATATTGAATTTTTCTACCGACGGACGAATTTTAATATACGTGCTACAATTAAATATTATTATTATTATTATTATTATTATTATTATTATTATTATTATTATTATTATTATTATTATTATTATTTACAATTAATAATAAATAAAAATTAATAATATATAATAATAATAATAATAATATTAATAATTTTTGTAAATTATAATTAAACGAAAGATAAAAGCAATGAATATTCGAGTTTCGAAATTCTCTATTGGATAAGTACTCTTTCTTTTTTTCTTATGAGAACGATTTTAACACGTTTTCGATTCGAATCCTTTCAAAGTTGTCGGTGAAGAAATGTGTATGTGAAACGATGGTAGTGCTGTTTGATGATGGTAAGAAGAAAAGGATGAACGAGTTAAAGTAGAAGAGAGAAGCTTCTCTCAGTTCGTCGAAGAAAAATCATCGAAGAGTTGAGAGCATTGCTCGACCCACTTTCCACTATAGCGTTTCGTCCGTTTTTCAATTTTCGATTTACCAGCTCGCCGATAAAGTAATACCGGCCATTCATCCAGACTCGGAAGAGAAAAACGCAGAAACGACGTGCAAGGAGGATGAGAAAAGAGATGGTTAGAGATGGTGGTGGAGAACGAAGAGGTGGGTTCTTTCATTACGCATCGATGCTCCGCCTCTTTTGCTTTCTCTCTTCTCTCTCTCTCTCTCTCTCTCTCTCTCTCTCTCTCGCTCTCTCTCTCTCTCACTTACTCGAATTTTTTCGTCTCCCTTGCACAGCTATCTCATCGACATACAGGCCGGTGAACGAACAAAGCTTGACGATTGGACCGATTGTCATAGTGGAAAAAAAGCGAGGACATATGAGATAAAGAAAGAGAGAGAGAGAGAGAGAGAGAGAGAGAGAGAGAGAGAAAAGGAAAGTGTGTAAGAAAAAGAGACGATATCTCGATCCATCGTTTCGCGGGAGTGATTCTTTTGTCTCCCGTATTTGCAAATTATCTTTCCGGTTGCCTTCGTTACTTGTCATCTTTCATGATTGTATGTGCATCGACGTGGTCGCTCGTTGACGTAGAAAAAGAAAAAAAAAGAAGAACAAGAAAAGACCGGATATATATTTTCGTCGTCTCGCGAATTTTCCTCTATTTTCTTGTCTTCCTTTTTTTTCTCTCCTTTCTATTTTCTCTCTCTCTCTCTCTCTCTCTCTCTCTCTCTCTCTCTCTCTTTTATACGCATTCCTTTCTACGTCCGACATAGATGAAGATGGTACGAGGAAAAGAAAGAGAGTATTAAGACGTGTGAAAAGCGAATGAGAAAAATACGTTCGTCGAGATAGAAAAAATCGGAAATAAGAGGAAGGGTAAAAACAAAAGTCGGAAAGAAGAAGCTGCCAATGGTCCGCCAGACACGTGGGAATACTAGGAAACGAAAGAGAGAGCAAGAGAGAGAGAGAGACAGAGAGAGAGAGAGAGAGAGAGAGAGAAAGAAAGAGAATAGAAGAGAATCGTAAGACAAAACACCCTGTCGTTCGTGGTGCCTCGCCGGTGAAATTGTTTTCTTTCCTCCCCCTTCTCCTCTCAGGCTTCCTACGTGAAGACGGTTTCGCAAAAAAGAGGAGAAGTTCTAGCGAAAGTCGACTAAAGAGGATAGCGTCGCGAAGCCTCTCGAATCCGCCTCTTTCTTTCTCTCTCTTTCTTTCATTCTTTTTCTATTTTTCTTTCTTTCTTTCTCTTTCTTCCTCTCTCTCTCTCTCTCTCTCTTTTTCTTTCGTTCATCCCATACAACTTTTTTCCTCCATTTCCTCTCTAGGACGTATAGGAAAAACGAGACATCGAACAATATGCACCTGACGCATCCCGTCGAACGACGGACGCGCAATATCCAGAAAAGAGGGAATGGGACGAAGGGAGGAAGGGATGCGGAGGGAAGAGATGCTTAGCTTTTCGAAGGAGGAAAATATCCGATAGCTCGAATGCGAAAGCAACTTCCAGCAACTTTCCGCAAATTGTTCTTCCTTCGTTTTTTCTTTTTTTCTTTCTCTGTATACACGTGTATATCATTTTTTTTTTTTTTTTATATTTACTTTCTATAGGCGCGCAAACATATGCGTCGACTCGAAGGAACTAAAGGTCCATTCGCACGGATGCACGTTTTATAGATATAAATAGGGGCTGAATTTAAAATCGAAGTATAAGTTACGTATAAGTTAATCGAAGTATAAGTTGAACGGTCCTAAAGTCTAGAGAGCCGAAGTTCATTCCCTTCTCTCTCTCTCTCTCTCTCTCTCTCCCCTTTTCTCTCGTTCCCTTTTTCTTGTAAAAGAAAGTGTACTTATACTTTTCTTTCTTTTTTTCTCCTAGTCGCTCGTTTCGTTTACATCAACCGCAAGAAAGAAAAACGGATATCGAGTCTACGAGTGCTACGTTCAAGGCTTTCTTTCCAGTGTAAATCCGATCGATTTCCGACAATGGTGCATTTACAAACGAGCCTGCGTTTTATGATCCTCAGGATTCGAGTGATTCGTAAGATCGGGAAAACGATTTGTAAGCTCTTTCTCGTGTTTCCATATATCTACCTAAGCGTGTTTTAAATTACATCAAGCGATATTATTCTAAGAGGGAAGTAAGAATAACGTTGAAAAGAGAATTTATTTAACTTCTTTTGCTTTCTTTTCGTTTACTTCCTTTTCTTTTTATCTTTCTTTCGTTTATTTTCTTTTCTTTATTTCTTTTTTTTTTTTATTTTATCTTTATTGTACGTATCTTATCTAAGAAAGATGTAAATGTAATTTATTCGGTAACACGTCGTTTTTAATCCGCCCTGTAATCCATAGATCTTACATGGTGCTGTGTTTTACTAAAAGAAAAGAGAAGCCTCGAAAACGAGAACGTAGCGTGAGAGAGAGAAAGAGAGAGAGAGAGGATCGACTTTCGGAGTCTGGGGTTTCGCGCGGATGAATTTAAACGGATCGACGTAGGGTCTGGATTTCTTCTTTGTCCTTCGAAATTGCGGTCCATGGAGCGGATTTCGTTCGGTTCGAATAGGTCACTGACGGCCTACATGCTCGACCCGATGCCCAGAACTGTAGATCTCTGCGTCTCGATCGTTTTATTTCCGAGAGAGGGTGGTCGTCGAAGCATCGTCCAGAACAATAGTCCATTTCAGCGGATACGAGGCACACATCGAGCTCGTTCTTCCACGCTATGTTTCTTCTTTCTCTCTTTCTTTCTCTTTCTCTTTCTTTCTCTCTCTCTCTCTCTCTCTCTCTCTCTCTCTTTCTCTGTATCGTCGTTGTGTCGTGCTTGCACGAAGAGTTCTTCTCGTCGTGCTCCGCGACCTTTTCTTTCTCTCTCTTCCCTCGTCTCGTCTCGTCTCCTCTCGAATCTTCTCTCTTATTCTTTTTATATATTTTCTTTCTTTTTTTCTTTCTTTCTTTCTTTCTTGTGCACGCGTGCGACGGAAGGAACGGCCAAGCTTTCGTAAGTTGTGTTTGCGTGGGCTCGCTCTTCGAGCCGATATCGATCGGGGTCAGAGCGAGAAAATGATCGTGAATGTTCACCGTTCGATTTAGATCGTAGCTCGTTCCCTTCGCTTACAATGTACTCTCCTAGAGAACGGTAAACATCCTTCCTTCTTCTTCTTCTTCTTCTTCTTCCTCCTCCTCCTTCTCCTCCTCTTCTTTCTCTTTTTCTTCCTTTTCTCCTCTTCCTTTTCCCTTCTTCTCTTACACCATCTCCTTCTTCGAAGATACTGCAAAGCATATTTCAAGAAGCTGGTCTCGGCACGAAGCAGACGCGTTTAGCATATTCCGAGAGACGATGAGAAAGTCGATCCTCTCTCGAGCGTCGATCTGTCGTTATACCTCCGCCGTTATCCTCCTAGTCTCTTTTCCCAGTCTCTTTGCTGCACTCTCACGATCGTCGGTAGAACAAAGTTTCGGTGTTTCTTCGTATAAAGTCAAGCAAAAGTTCGACGATGTATCTGCTAGATAAAGAGAAAGAAAGAGAGAGAGAGAGAAAGAGACAGGGAGAGAGAGGTATTTCATGTCTCAATTCGAATTCTCGATGGAATTTCGAACGAAGGACGGAGGAAAATGGCTTTTAAATTCTATTGTCCGAAGAGATCTCATTCCATTTTTGTGTAATACCAAGCGTCCGACTAAAAGAGTAGGATGGTAACAGAAGGGAAAGAGAGCAAAAAAAAAAAGAAAGAAAGGAAAAAAAGAAAGAGAATTTAATATCATTTTTACGAACCATAAAGGTTAGTCTCAAGCGATTCGTTTGTTGCTTCTCTTTAACTCGCTTTTGCTCAGGAACCAATTACAACGATACATGTAGCTATCTACCACATATACCGCGAGCGCGTAATTTTAATTATTTATCAACTCCCTTTGTTTATTCATCAACATGTCCAATCCTCCCATCGTTCATTGCTTTTCATGTTGCAGAGGGAAGGTCTGTGTTCCAGACTGAATATCGTAATCGTGAGCGTTACGCAGTGGTAGTGTTGTTGCTTTCGTGAGTCCGGTGATTCTATCTATTTCTTTCGTTCTTTCTTTCTTTCTTTCTTTCTTTATTTATTTATTTATTTCCTTTCGCTCTTTTGTTTCGCTTCAGCTCGTTAGGTGGGAAATATCATTTACATACGTACGTAGCTATGCGGAAACGAGAAAAGGAAGGTATGGTTAGATGCATCTGGGTCAGAACTTCATAAAGCTTGGAGAGCAGTAGTGCATAGAAAAAGAATGCAACCACGATGGTGGTAGCAAATTTTCGAGGATGAAAGTGGTTGCTCGAGCGAAACAACGGCCGCTGAAGAACAACTAGGTCAGCGTGGTACATCGTCTTTTGGTCCTGTTACTTTTCCTCTTCGTTCTCTCGCGTGCTGGTCATATCGCTAAATAAAAAGAGAGAGAGAGGGAGAGAGAGAGAGAGAGAGAAAGAGAGAGAAGAAGAGAGAGATATAACAGATTTTACCTTTCCTACCTGTCATGAAGAAACTTCGTTCATTTTTAGCCATCGTTGCTAAACTATAATTCCAACGAAACTTTCGATAGGGGAATTATATTATGAAACCGCCGGGAGTTTTGCTCCACTTTAGCAATATTATCTACCAAAACCCCAACACAAAAATTTGGAATATGCGAAATTCTTGTGAGAAAATTTCAAAAAGATCAATAACCCTAATTAATATTTACATCGTGTATGCCGAGTAATTTTATCGTTTCACGTTCGTAGTATTTACAATAATTTTTCTCAAATCTTTTACTACGTTTATTAAATATTTTATTACTCATTTACTGGTTTAAAGAATCGTATTTAGAAGTGCATACGTTGCAATATATCTCTTTCTCTCTCTCTCTCTCTCTCTCTCTCTCTCTCTCTTTCTAATAATAAAATAATAATAATTATACAAGAAATCATAACCAGAAGAAGAAGAGTAGTTTGATTAATCCTCAATCAGGAAATAATTAAAAATATACGTTCGGATATTCAAGATAAACGTTTCTTTCAACTCAGCAATTACACGTTACGGGAAACAATAATTTCAATAATTTCAAGATAACGATATTATACTTTGTAACATCGTCACCACATCGATTTAACGTCACGTAAAAGAGAAACAACTTCTCTCCGATCCACGCTTCGAATTATTCTGAAATTACTCTTCCTTGATGCTAGTGGCTATCTTTAACTTCTTTTTTCTTATGTTTTATTTTTTCATTACGAACCGCTTTTTCATTAGGAGAGATTGAAGAAGCGGAATGGTCGAACACTTTACCGATTATGAACGTATCCCAGTTCGATCGGGCCAAATTGGAACGGGTCATGGTATGGTAGTAGTAATAGTTGTAGTATAATACGTGTTTCCGATAGTAACCATCTATATTTCGATTAAAGCATAAAAAATATTACGTTTTTATTTATTCTTCTGTGACCCATCGACTTTATATATTTTACGCGATTATTGAAGTACTTTTTTTTTATTTTTCTATGCCTCAATATCATTCCCTTTATATACACATATATATATATATATATTTATTATATTATATATATATATATATTATAAATTTATTATATATATATATATATATATATATAATATATATATATATATATATATATATATATATATATATATATATATACAATTTCGAAAAGAACGCTCGTAAGTCGATCTTTATAAATATATATTCTGAGTTTCAATGAATACCCTGGCGAAGTTGATAGCATTGGGGATGGAGGAAATAAAAAGAAGAAAAATTCTTTGGAAAATCGTCGAGACGAGAACGGAAAGAGCGTGGTATAAAAAATTCACAAGGAATGAGAGACCGATATCGATGTCGGGAAGCTTCATGATGTAACCACCGATAAGCGTTGTCATTTAACTTTTAAATATCGTTCGTTAGAAGATCTTGAGAAAAGCGAGCTCGCAAATTTTAATGGTTATCCAAAGGATGATGAAAATGGTGAGGGGTGAGGGGAATGAAGTGAAGATCTGAGAAGAAGAGAAGAGCCGGTCTAGTAGTAATAGTAGTAGTAGGAGTAATAGTAGTAATAGTAGTAGTAGAAGAAGTAATAGTTAGGCTGCTAAGGCGCTGGTTGGAGGATAATCGTGAGTGGAGAAGGAGATCAAGAGCGACGGAAGTCGAACACGAGCATCTGCAGCTCATTGAGCTTGGTCACGACTCTCGAGTGGGCCTTTCGTGTTCGATCCGTGGACTTGATCCGTCCGCGAATCTCTCTCTTTTTCTCTCTCTCTCCCCCCTTTCTCTTACTCTTTCTCTTTAGCCGACAAAACAATGGCGTTTTCTCGGTGCCGCGGAGTCACTTAACCCCGCGCTCTGCGCATTGGCTCGAAGCAATCTCAGATAATTAATAGCCCCCTGTGTCTCGATCGATCGGATACGACACCAACGTTCCTTCGAACGGAGCACAATGCCACGGTAATTGCTTTATACTTATTACCCGCTAGCCCGTTTGTTCGGCCTCCGTTTACTCTTTCTCTCTCTTTCTCTTTCTATTTCTCTCTGTCTGTCTTTATTTCCATCTCTGTCTACATACTCGGTCTTGTTCTCTCATTCGTTTCTGGTTGCCGACGCCGTTCCTTCTCAGTCCCTAGTACTTATTTACATTGTGTTCCATAAAGAGCGGAAGGAAAGTCACGTATAAATCCGTGCCTTGTACGAAGTGTCTCGGGACACGCGTTAAGCGACACTAATATCGATCTACGATATCTCCTATACCACCTTCTCTCCGATATCTCCTATACCGAAAGTGTTGTAACGAGCATTGGCTCGTTATCGGTCTAACAGAATAACTTCACGAACAAAACAAGTATCTACCGTTTAATTTTTAACTAACGAATTATGATCTAACGTATGTAGATGTCCACAGATATAATATAATGTGCGCGAGTGCTGGATCTTGTTATAGGTTTGATAATCGGTAAAGGTCACTTCGATGGTCGTTTCGATATCTAGTTATTGAAATTCTAATACCATTGGATATATCTTATAACGTTGTTCGATTTACATATAATCGTATTAATTAGGGAAGATATCGATCGACTATTACCATGGGAGTGGTACAAGATCAACGATTGGAGAGTATAATATGGGACTAGAGATATTACTCGTTTATACTTTCGTGACACCCCGTATATGCATAGCTATATTCGTGCACCGGTACGCCCATACCGACGGCTCCCACGCGACCATGGAAAAAGCTCGTTACCGTGACTATCCACCTCCGTTCTCTCTTTCCCTCTCTTTCTTTCGACTCGGTCATTCTAGTCCTTCATCTTCCTCCTATCTCTTTCTCACTCTCTCTTTCCTTCCTTCCTTCTTCTTTGTCTTTCTCTCTTTCGCGTTCAATTACACGGCTAAGGTAATGATTGATACGCGAGCTTATCGTGAGCGTGCAATAGCCAAGATGCATTTCATGCCTCTCTCTCTCTCCCTCTCTCTCTCTCTCTCTCTCTCTCTCTCTCTTTCTTTCTCTATCTCTTTCTATCTCTTTCTATCTCTCTTTGCTTCTCAATATCTGAGACGAAGTATATTCACGCTAGAAACGTTCGAACTTACATGATCGTCTATGTACATGTACTATTACCTGTCTATGTACATATGCACATACATACATACGTTTAACATCGACATGATAGTGATAGCCTATGAACATCGATCTTCGATTTATGAGCTACTCGCTGGCTTTTAACTGTGAAAGAAAATGCGATCGAAGTAAATTTATATCTATGCATTTGCTCTAGATCCTAGACAAATGGCACAGATTCAAAAAAAGAAAAAAAGAAAAAAGAAATTCAGAAAATATGCATGCAGTAGTTTAATCGAGAAGTAATTTTGAATCGAATTTTCGTTTAATTCTTATTGAATATATTTATGAACTATATATTGTTATTCTTTTTTTTTTTTATTTCTTTTGAAAGCATGAATAGCAAACGTGGAAATTGCATTCGAACCATACATCTTTTAGTATCGTCTCTCACTATTTTTCCAAGAGCTTTGATCGAAAAGGAAGCACGTTGCGACTTCGATTCGATTATTAAACTCACTCAATAAAGAGAGAGAGAAAGAGAAAGAGAGAGAGAGAGAGAGAGAGAGAGAGAGAAAGAGAAAGAGAGAGAGAGAGAATGACTACTTTGATGAAGTTCTTCTTCGAAGTATCTCGGACCCCTTCAGAAACGATAGAATAATCATCTTAAATGCGTCTTTATTTCTTCTTTTGATAATAACGTTAGTTGCATCTTCGAGAAGTACGCAAGAGAAAATAAGAGAGAGAGAGAAAGTGAGAGAGAGAAAGAAAGTGAGAGAGAGAGAGAGAGAGAGAAAGGACGGATGAGGGGAACATAGGCAGATTAAATTATAAGTCCACTTAACGAAGTTTGTTCCGAATAAAACGGTAAATAAGCCTGACAAATCCAATCGAACGATCGTAAAACTAAGTTTCTTGAAGGCATTAAGAAGCGTTGCTGTCCCCTCTGCTTTGGTCGTCCTTTCTTGTCTCCTTTGCTTCTTCTCTTTCTCTTTATCTTCGTCTCCTTCTCTTCTTTCTATCGATCCTCCTAAAGCTATCGACAAACGTTCAGCTGGCAGACATTCCTGTCCTCCGTGTGCTCGAAGTCTCGCCGACATGGAGAAGGCACCTGGTAAATGCTTATCGAAACCGTAACCGGCGTAACCGATCCTATTTAAACAAAATATTCTGGATCGTCGTAAGACGAGGAAAAGAAGCCGCTCGTAAAGTTGATCGTTCAACGAGCTCCAACACGACCTGCTCATGCGACCTCCCATAAAGGACGATTACTTATGTACCCTCCTCTTTCTCCTCCCTTTACTTCACCTTCTATACTTTAGACGGTTTCTTTTTGTTCAAGATAAAGTCGAAGGAGGTGGAGAATAGCAAAAGAAAAAAAGTGAAAAGGGAGTAAAGAAGCAAAAAAGAAAGAAAGGATCGGTGTTTGTCGTTCGACTTTATAGCACGTTCTTCTCTCCCTCTCTTTCTATTTTTTGTCTTTTATCCTTTAACTTTCCTTCGAATCGAGTT